>NC_083725.1:46229378-46532408 GCF_028564815.1 Eubalaena glacialis | reverse complement strand
ACTGAGGGATTGAATTAGACAGAAAAGCTGCAGTGAAGCATTTCACATGCATATAAAAATATGTTGCCTTTTAAATTAAAGAAAAACATTTTTGTCCTTGAATATTCTTGAGGAGTTCAAGTGGAACAAAAGTTTACAAGAAAAACAATTTTTGCCTTCCCAAAATAGATTTATGGCACAGGGTCAAAGTTAACATTTTATAGGAGTCCAATTTTAACATTTGCATATTTTGCTTTAAAGAATAGTAATCTCCATGACACTAATTCATTGCATTCTACCTTAGATGTTTATATACAGATGAACTGGAAATGAGGTCTGAGAAATTTATACCTGAAAACCTGAGTATTATTTATTTAATTCAGTAGTCAAATCTTCTCTTGTTCTGTAGTCATTGTGTTGTTTTAACCTACAAAATATGTTAAATAAATATGACTAATATATAATTTTAGAATTTAAATAATACTCATGCAACTGAACATTGCTCAAATTTATTTTAAAAATGTTGGTATATTTTGAAAGCATCATTCTAATTCATGAATAATGGAGTTCTTTGTATTTTTACATAATAAGTGCCATTTAAGGAAAAAGTGGAGCACAGTGATTTTGGTTAACCAAAGATTAGATCAATAATTCATGAGCATCCGCATAGAGTGATAGCTAAACTATTTACATGTCATGAAAACATTGAAATGAAACCATAATAAGAAATTATGTTAATTATACCACATTGCAAGGTTTTATCAAGCAAAAAATACCTTAACCTGCCTTTATTTAAAATGTATACTTCATCACTAATCTAAAAGTCGTTTTCTCCCCAACATCTGACATTTTATTTGAAATAAATATAAGGTATATAGCATAACCTTTGTCAAGACAATTGTTGCATCAAATAGAGTAAAAATAAATTATTACGGAGTAATCTTTTATGTGTAAGGACTTTACACTATGTAGTTTACTACATATACTACTAAACAGAATAATTAAATCATAGTGATTTTAAACAAATCCTTTCAGCTTAGATTAATATAACGTGGCATGATGATTTAGCCCACTCTTACCCTTTGAACCTTGGAACATTGCTCTCTGTGTTTCATTTTCTTCAACTGTAACATGAGGGTAATAATATCTACCATGTGAGAGTGTTGTATGGATTTAGTTAGGAAAGGTTTCTAAATTTCATTGCACAGGGTCTGGTAATACAGGACACATGTTAGTTTTTGCTTAACAGGAAATGCAAATTTTAAAAAAATACCTTAAATGTTCAAACTTTTATAGGGATAAATGCTTAGGAATTTTTTCTTACATTAGTAAATAATTTATGAATGTGAAATATAGCAAATAACATTACTAGTGTTAGGGCCCATTCTTTTTTTTAAGTAGTTTTAATAGAGTATACTTTTGAATTATGACAGTGGTGTGTTATGGTTGCCAAAAATTCTCATCAATTTGTAGGATTAGTCTTCTAAAAGCCAAAAAATGATTCTTTCTGCAAAGTGCATGGTTGTTTTAGTATTCTCTTGTGACATTTCACAATATCAAAACTTGAGAAATTTTGTCTTTCACACTCAATTATATGTTTGTAAACATTTTATTTGAAATTAAATCTGCAAATTAAATTAAACATTTTATTTGAAATTAAATTAATCAAATTTGTAAACATTTTTTTTGAAATTAAAGCTGAGAAGAAAGACATATGGAAGAGTATACATAGGAAGGACAATCATGTGGTAGCCTAGACTAAGCAGAGAGAGTTCTTCACAAGGCACAGGGGTGTCCTACAGCTATACTTCTGAAGATACATATACCTGGCCTGCCTTGATCATTGTCTCTTCAAGTCAGACCACCTTTAACCTTGGCATGGCCAGGAAAAACAAACAATCTTGTTAGTTACTCGTTTGATCACTTTCTACATTATTCATGCCAAGGAGAATTTGGAATAGTAGTTATTCCAAATAGTGGTTATTCTCAACAGTTTCAGATATTGTATGAAGTCAGCTCTACATTTTAAGGACAACTGTCTTATTTTTGTTGGATTTCTTTGGAAAGTCTAAGGCCTAGTTAGATGTCTAGGATCTCTCAGGAGAACAGACCTAAGTACTTTACCTTTCTTCTTCACCTATTTCCTAATCATTGGTAAAGCCCAAGGGTACCCAGAACCAGATGATTTGCAACTTCTTTATCCATCTTCAGCCTTTCCTTTAGCGAAAAAGAAAAATATAAAAAGATCTTCTGGATACCCTGAAGAATGACTTAATCAGTATTCAGAGATACTGTAATATCTGAATATTATAAATATAATATATATTTTATATAAATAAATAATATTTATTTATATTTATATAAATATATAAAAATTATTTATTTATATTTATATTTTTATTTATAATATAAAATATAATAAAAAAGTGTAATACTATTTTTAAATGGTTCTCTATCATTAGCTTCCCTGGAGGATCCTCTGCTTATTAGTAGAAGTTGACCAATGGGGAAGCATTTCACCATGTTTTCATAAAAGAATTAGTCCTATTTTTGTTTAGTCTGATATTTTTTATTTCTCAGCCACTCTCACAAATTATGTCTGGCCTAAATTTTTTTATTTTAGGAACTGGTAACTGTATGGACAAGTGTTGACCAAATGCACCATCTCAAGTTTATACAGATTTACATGGAGGCAATCTTCTTCCATCCTTACCTACAGTCCCTACAGATTCTCCTATTTTTAGGGACTAGTTAAGTATGCTTTAATTTGGATTGGCTAAGGGCAACTTACAACATACAGAATGAATAAATTATAGCTTATTTTTATAAAGAGAGTTAAGCTGAATAGCAGTACTAGTGTTTATACATTTTTTTTTAAATCTAGTAAATTTTCCTAAATGTTTCTTCACAGTCATTGTTTTCTTTCTATGAATAGTTGAGGATTTAAAATTAAAATTGCATAGTGCTGAGCTCAGATGAACTCCACAACTCATATGATAGAAATTTCCTTTAGTCCTAACTCAGTTCCCTAGAAGATGAATGTCGCTTGTTAAAGCCACATATGCTTGTGAAGGTACAGGCTGTCCAGATAGATATTTTTGCAGACCTGTATGCCAATATGACTATGTCAATAAATATTACTAGAAAATGTAGTTATTATTCTAGTGAGAAATACACGTGCTAATCTGACTGGGAAATTATAGATAAAACTGTAAAACTGTTTGGTGTTCAATGATATATTTTATCAACATCATTACAGTGAATCACTATAAAGGACTGCTTTGAGCAGATAATCTAGGCTTTTTGGATTTTCAACAGACCTTTGAATTTAGGCAAGTTACTTAACTCTGCCTATTTTCATCATCAATAAAATAAATATAATAATTACACATACCTCATAGGGCTATCTTGAAAATTAAAAGTATTAATCACATGTAAAGCACTTAAAACAATGCTTGGCACATAATATTATAGATTTTTCTAAGGTATTTTTATTACTAGTCTTGAGTCCAGAGTTTGTGGTTATACCATAATAAGACCATGCCACTTTACACTCATACTTAGGAATTGATTCCCCCTGTATTTAATTTTTGGCATTGTTGTCCTGGGATCTATCATCTTTAATTATTGGACTGATGAAAAATAGAATACTAAGAGTAATAAGATAAACTCAGAGCTATTAAAGCTCTTTTTATGACATTTTGCTCCAAACACTCCTCATGACATTTAAAAATTGTCTCAGATCCTTCATAGAGTTTCTGCCCTTACCTTTTTTAGATGGATTGCTGATGATTAAAAATCAATTTCATCTGCCATTATTATATTGTTAAGGTGGAAAAGATTAAGCTTCTTGAATATCAGTTAGATCAGACACACTCAACCTCATTTACCAAATTCAGTCTATAGGCAGCCCATGCCAAAATCTGTCCTTATTACTAAATCTCATGAGCAAATATCCAAAGAATAATACACCTACATTTATTTGTTTGCTTGTTTGTTATATTGTGATCAGAGTGGCCTGTTCTGATCTTGGTTTGCATTATGCCTCACTCATGTGGACAATTATTTCTGTGGGCTTTGTATTTTTCAGCCTCCAACTACTATGTCTAATTTGTTTCTATCACAGTGAACAGCGTATTTCTGAAGTAAGGAAAGTACTCAAATTTATGAGGTTATCTTCCTTACTCTCACAAGTTTTTGCGAGGAAGTTGTAAAAAAAAAAAGTAACCCTCTTAAACTGCTTATACTGTAAATTAGTTAGACCTGCCTTGAAATAATTTTGTCACATCAAGAAGAAAATTATATATTCTTCACTTTTAGTACAGTAATTTTACATCTAGAAATTTATGCTAATAAAACGCTTGGAGAGTTTGACAAGAATCATGTATACAATTTGTATGCTAAGATTATTTATTAAATTATAGTAATAGAAAATAAAAATAAGTAATGATATAACATTGCCAGTGATGTTATTTTAAATTAAAAAATTATTTCACATAAATTTATATCAATTGTATGTTAATATAGTATGTAAAATTTTTAGGTATGGCAAGTGAAGCTTAAATGTAGTTAGCTATAAATTTTTTTGATTAAATATATATTACATATATATTTAAATTATATATAAAAATTGTATATTTGTAGTATATACAATATATTATGCATAATGTTTATATCATATATATTATATATTTAGATTATATATATTTTTATAGGCTCTCCTCTGTTTAAATTAATCTTCATCTTGGAGACTCGTAAAAGGGAGGCAGAACAGTTGGAATAAATTGTGTTTAATCTTGGCTTTTAATCTAAATAATAGATTACAAAAATTGCATGTTAAGGGAAGGCTCAGTATTATTAATTCCTTCTCATTTCTCTTCTTAGGTAAATAAAAATATCTGGGCTAGGGGAATAAGAAAGAGTAAAATAGTTAGAAACCCCAGTAGACAATGGAATCTGAGATCAAATAGATTCTGTGATTAGTTTGCAGAATAACAAGTAGGAAATTGGTAAATGGTGCAGGATTTCTACTGATATCCCCATTCCATCTAAGCATGACATGAAAGCAGTAGACTGTAAGTCCTACATAGACTTTTAGGCATATAGTCTCATATAGGGTAGTATACCACTTTTCTGTGCAGTTAATAGTGCCAAATCTGGCATTAGTAGTTTCCATGTTTAGAGAATTCTTGAAATTGTGATTATTAGCAGATATCTTCATGTACCAAAGACCAGAAAGAAAACAGGAATTGTAATTATCTTTCCAATTGACTTAGGAAACTCTAAATTAATAAGACTTTTCTATGAATAATGAGGATTAGTTTTCGACCTTCAGAAGAATGGGTATTCCAAGACTTCAGATGATTCTACAAAGCAACAGTAATCAAAACAGTATGGTAGTGGCACAAAAACAGAAACATAGATCAGTGGAACAGGATAGAAAGTCCAGAAATAAACTCATGCTTATGTTCAATTAATCTACAACAAAGGAAGCAAGAATATGCAATGGTGAAAAGACAGTCTCTTCAATAACTGGTGCTGGGAAAACTGGACAGCTACTTGTAAAAGAATGAGATTAGTCTAATACCATATACAAAAATAAACTCAAAATGGATTAAAGACCTAAGTGTAAGACCAGATACTATAAAACCCCTAGAGGAAAACACAGGCAGAATACTCTTTGACATAAATTGCAGCAGTATTTTTCTGGATTCGTCTCCTAGAGTAATGGAAATAAAAACAAAAATATCACTTATATGAGGAATCTAAAAAAGAAAATGATACAAATGAACTTATTTACAAAACAGAAACAGACCTACAGATTTAGAGAATGAACTTATGGTTACCAGGGGCAAAGGTTGGGGGGAAGGGATAGTTAGGGAGTTTGGGATTGACATGTACACTCTGCTATATTTAAAATGGATAAACAACAAGGACCTATTGTATAGCACAGGGAACTCTGTTCAATATTATGCAACAACATAAATGGGAAAATAATTTGAAAAAAAATAGATACATGTATATGTATAACTGAATCATGTTGCTGTACACATGAAACTAACACAACAATGTTAATCAACTATACTCCAATATAAAAAGTAAAATCAAACCAGAAAAACAATAAAAAACAAATGGGACTAATTAAACTTAAAAGCTTTTGCACAGCAAAGGAAACCATAAACAAAACAAAAATACAAACTATAGATTGGGAGAAAATATTTGCAAACAATGCTACCAACAATGGATTAATTTCTAAAATATAAAAACAGCACATACAACTCAATATTAACAAAACAAACAACCCAGTCAAAAATTGGACAGAAGACCTAAATAGACATTTCTCCAAAAAAGACATACAGATGGCTAACAGGCACAAGAAAATATGCTCAATGTTGCTAATTATTAGAGAAATGCAAATCAAAACTACAATGAGATATCACCACACAGCAGTCAAGAATGGCCATCATCAAAAACTCTACAAATAATAAATGCTGAAGAGGGTGTGGAGAAAAAGGAACCCTCCTACACTATTGGTAGAAATGTAAATTGTTGCAGCCACTATGGAGAACAGTACGGAGGTTCCTTAAAAAAATGAAAATAGTTACCATATGATTCCTTTTTTTTCTGATCTTGAACTTATCTTTATCTTTAATTTTTCACTTATTATTTTTTTTTTTTTTGCTGTGCCACATGGCATATAGGATCTTAGTTTCCCAACCAGGGATCGAACCTGTGCCCCATGCAGTGGAAGCAGAATCTTAACCACTAGACTGCCAGGGAAGTCCCGAGTTACCATATGATTCTGCAGTCCCACTCCTGGGCATATATCCAGAGACAACACTAATTCGAAAAGATACATGCACCTCAATGTTCATAGCAGCGCTATTTACAACAGCCAAGGCATGGAAGCAACCTAAATATCCATTGATAGATTAATGGATAAAGAAGTTGTGGTATATTTATACAATGGAATATTACTCAGCCATAAAAAATAATGAAATAATGTGATTTGCAGCAACATGGATGGACCTAGATATTATCATAGTAAATGAAGTTAGTAAGACAGAAAAAGGCAAATATCATATGATATCACTTATTTGTAGAATCTAAAATAATAATACAAATGGATTTTTTAAAAAACAGATATAGATTCACAGACATAAAAAACAAACTTATGGTTACCAAAGGTGGGAGGGAAATAAATTAAGAGTTTGGGATTAACACATACATACTACTATATATAAAATAGGTAAGCAACAAGGGCATACTGTATAGCACAGGGAACTATACTCAACATCTTATAAAAGCCTGTAATGGAAAAGAATCTAAAAAAGAATATATATTTATATATATATATAACTGAATCACTTTGCTGTACACTTGAAACTAACAAAACATTGTAAATTAACTATACCTCAATTTTAAAAAAGATCAAAATTAGAAATAAAATTTTATTTTTTGGCCTCTGATTTTATGGTTAATGAAATTTGTTATTAAAAAAGTGTCACAAATAGTGCATACAGATAGAGCTGGTAGATTAAACAGCTGCACCAACTTCTAGTCTCTTTAAAACCCCTCCAGCACAACAGTAAGGCAATTACTTTTTAAAACATAAATCTACAATGAAATGGAGAATTGGAGAGGAGATACCACAAAGCAATGTTGAGGACTGGAAAGAGGATGAACAAAAGGTAAAGAACAAAACAGAACCAAGGAGAATGACTCCAAAGCAGGCAATTATGCTGTAGAGCACCAACCAAATATATACCGCCTAGTCCTCCTAAACCATAAAATTTGGTGGTATGGGAACCTCTGGGAGTGTGTGTGGCTGCAAGTGAGTTGGATAAACAAAGAGATGGTTAAAAGTCTATTTAAGAAACAGCAAAAGCCTTTCCTCTTCTGTGCAGCCAAATGTGCACCATACATAGCACATTGGAGGTAAGCAAGAAATATTGTCAGATATATATCTACAGTGTTAGACTACCTGTAGAGTGTTTGATTGTTGTAAATTAAAATTATATAAGAATATTCACAAATTGACTAAATAGGAAGGTATGTTCTAAATAAAAGAATAATTAAAATCAAGAGTGCTCAAAATTAAGAGTGCTTTTGAGAATATTGTGTGAAAAGAAAAAGAATTAGAGTTTTAGATTGGTGCTCAAGTTGTGTCAGTGGGTCATGATAGTGATGGTGATGGTGGGAATCATTTTGAAGATTAAATTATATTTTTGATGTCTTCAGTTGGATAGTTAAGCACAAGTACACAACAAAGGTAATTAGGTTTGATCTAATTATCTTGACCCGTGGTCATTTTACAGGTTTTAAATTTTAAACCAAGAGAGGTTATAGATACAAATAATGTAAGAATGAAAAATAAATTAAAATGTGAGATGTTTTCATATGTATGTATATGGTTTGGTTTGGTTTGTCCTAATTGTTGATGATTTAACATATATATATATATATATATATACACATATACATATATATCTGATGGGTTATGAATGAATATTATAAAAATAAAAGGGACTTGAATAAAAGTAGGAAAGGTTCATGTATGTCAATGAGAATAGACAAAAGTGAGGTGGCTGAGATTAGTGATGATAACCATGAACAGTGACACTAGTGTTACCAGAGTTGAATCAAAAGAAATGTCAGAATCTCTAATCTTCATTGTCTAATTCATTTTGGAATATAAAGGTGCTTATTTCTTTATTACATACAAAGGAAGTTAAGCTGGGAGAAGTTATATAGATGGCCCAAGGGCACACAGTAATTTAAAAAGCAAGGTGTTAAACCCAATTCAATCTGGTTACTTATCTGAAGTTCAATATGCTACATTACACTATCCTTTCATCTTATGAAATTTCGAAGGATTTTTATGATTTTTTTCTCTCACTGTTGCAAACGAATATCCTCTACTACCATCATTATCACCACTGTACTGGGACGATATACTGCAGGTATAGGCAATTGACAGAAACTTTCCCACACTTGTTTTTGCCAAGGGAGACCTACTATACACCAACTACATTAATTAACTCCGAGTTCTGCACATCCTGGGTGTTAAATGCATGTCTTTGGTAAATAAATGCATGAAGTAACTATTTTTGGTGGTAAACCTTTGACAATTTAAAGTGATTTTCCCTGAGGAAAACTGATTACATTTCAGCAAAAAATGTCTTACTGTCCTGGTAAGAAGGAGAATATTCAAGCCTCACTGAACTATTTTTCTGACTCAGTGCAGTATTCTTTATTTTCTTTAAAGACTTTATATATCTATATGCATTTAGTGAAAAAGTCACTTAGAGACTTTGGAGCTTAGTCATGTGATAACATGCAGAATTCCAAGTTGTAGATCACATAATCCTTTTCAAGCACATATTTTCAGTGAAATGGTTTTTATTTAATGGTCCTTTGCTTATAGTTTTTTTTCTTTCTTGCTGTGAATGACACCATAAGGAAAATAAATGAAAATTGAAGCAAGCAACCTTGGGCTTGATTCACTAAACTTGATCAGAGGAAATATATTTTCATTATATAGTAACTTTCCTCTGAAGTAAAATTTCCATATTTTGTGAGAGGTATATAAAAAAATGTAGGCTAATAATTCATGTACTTTTCCACATTATAATGTCAAATAAAAATTTCATTGTACTTTCAAAGACTGTAAATGCATTGAAATAGTTATTAGAATATGATTTGCTATACTGTCAGTTAAAATCCAGCTAAGAAACAGAACACTGCAACTTTCTTTCATTCAATGTTGAAAATATGATCTAACGTGGGTGTTCAAAATATATATAAGAATTACTTAGTTGAGACATCTTACACAGTACCTTGTACAAAGCATATGTTTGAGTAATAAGCACTTAAAGAATAAATATATGAAAGAAAAACAAAAGGAAAGTAGGCAGGAAGGAAAGAAGACTTCATATATTTTGGTATCCAACTCTGCCCAATATACTGTAAATACAAATAGCATTATTTATTGTTTTCCATATTATTTATCTTCAAAGCTATGTCTACTGTGCACATAGGTTCCTTTAGCCCAACACATGAAGCAACAGCAACAATTAGGATAAACCAAACCAAACTAAACCTGTTTGAAAGAAATAGAAAAGGTAAGCATTTAAGCTACCTCTCCAATCACGTTTAACAGTTTATAAAGATAAATTTATATGTAAGATAACAGGCAACACAAATATAATTGAAAAGGTTTTCTGGTTAAAATTATAGATGATCTTCCATTCACTTAGGAAAAAGAGGGAAACAGAAAATTAAAGGAAGAAAACAATCGACCTAAGGACTAAGGGTCCCAAATCACGGAGATAATGCAGTATGTGCAAACTAGGGCAGTCCAGTAGATTGTTTGCCATCAGTTAAGCACTATAAATCAATATAAGGATCAAAGGCTCTGCCACCAACAACTAAAAATGAAAAATAACATAATTTCAGTGAAACTTAATTAGCTACAGAAACATCAATGTGCAACCACGCATAGAAAATTATGTTACTTAGAGTAAAAAGTGCTGGTGGAGACTGAAATGGAATAAGCAATAACAATCAAATCTCATAGATATTCTAATAGGAGAAGATGCAGTGAAGAGTCAGAGCACAGTGGAAATATTCAAACTCTTCCTTAGGATCACTTCATGATTCAGGTAGCATTTGAGTGTGTGAACAGGTTCATCCTACATCAAGATAAATATCTTCACTTGTCTACTTCCTGGCTTTAGGTTTACCTACTCTGTGAAGTAGCCATTCAGGACACACACAAACACACAAATGTACGCAAGCACTAGATTAGATAAACATAAACTATGGTACATGCATATAATGACATATTATGAACCTGTTAAAATTAATAAGAAAAAAATCTCTAAAAGCTGTTATGGAGTGATTCTCAGAATATATTGTTAAGTAAGAAACCAATGTGAAGAAGAATAGGAATGCTCATCCATTGCTGGTAGGAATACAAAATGGTACATCCACTATGGACAATGTTTTAACATTTTCTTACAAAACTAAACATACTCTTACCATAGAATCCAGCAATCACCCTTTTAGGTATTTACCTAAAGTAGTAGAAAATGTACGTCTGTGAAATCTAAACAACAAAAGAAATGAAGAAACATAACAAAACAGAAACAGAGGTATAGATACAGAGAACAAACACGTGGTTACCAGAGGGTGGGAGAGAGGAAAGAAGTAGTTAGGGAGATTAAGAGGTATAAACTTCCAATTGCAAAAGAAATGAGTCACAGGTATAAAATATACACTGTGGAAAATATAGTCAAAACTAAGTAAAATCTTTGTGGTGACATATCATGACTAGACTTATCATGGTGATCATTTAGAAAATGTATAGAAAAAAATCACTATGTTGTGTAACAGGAAGTAAGATAGTATTGTAGGTCAATTATACTTCCAAACAAATAACAAACAATACAAACTCATAGAAAAAGAGATCCGATTTGTGGTTACCAGAAACAGAAGGTGTGGGGAGGGGGAACTGGATGAAAAAGGTCAAAAAGTACTACAAAGTTAGAATTGATTAAGCTTAGTGAGGAAGGCATGCAGAAAGTTGAGATAGGACAAAAGCTAAGCCTCTTGTGCCAAACAGTTAGCCAAGTTGTGAATGCAAAAGAAAAATTCTTGAATAAAATTAAAAGCTACTCCAATGTACATACATGCATGATAAGAAAGGGAAACAGTCTTATTACTGGTATGGAGAAGTTTTAGTGGTCTGGATGTAAGATCAAACCCATCACAACATTTCTTTAAGCCAAAGGTGAATCCAGAGTAAGGCTCTAACTCTCTTTCATTCTGTGAAGGCTGTGAGAGATGAGGAAGGTGCACAAGAAAAGTTTGAAGCTAGCAGATGTTGGTTCATGAAGTTTAAGGAAAGAAGACATCTTCATAATATAAAGGTGCAATGTGAACCAGCAAGTGCTGATGTAGAAGCTGCAGCAAGTTGTTCAGAAGATCTAGCTAAAATAATTAATGAAGGTGGCTCCACTAAACAACAGATTTCCAATGCAGACAAAGGAGACTTATATTGGAAGAAGATGCCATCTAAGACTTTCATAGCTAGAGAAGATAAGTCAATGCCTGGCTTCAAATGTTCACAGAATAGGATAACTCTCTTTTTAGGTGCTAATGCAGCTGGTGACTTAAAGTTGAAGCCAATGCTCTTTTACCATCCAGAAAATCCTAGGTCCCTTAAGAATTATGCTAAAGTTACTCTGTCTGTGTTCTGTAAATAGAACACCAAAGCCTGGATGACAGCACATCTGTTCACAACATGGTTTACTGAATAGTTTAAGCCCACTGTGGAGACCTACTCTTCAGAAAACAAAAAAGATTCCTTTCAAAATAGTACTGCTCATTGCCAATGCACCTGGTCATCCAAGAGTTCTGATGGAGATGTATAAGATTCATGTTGCTTTCATGCCTGCTAACACAACATCCATTCTGTAGCCCATGGATCAAGAAGTAATGTCAAGTTTCAAAGTTTTGTTTTTAAGGATTACATTTTGTAAGGCTATAGCTGCCATAGATAGTGACTTATCTAATAGATCTGGGCAAAGTAAATTGAATGGTAAGGATTCACCATCCTAGATCTCATTAAGAACATTTGTGATTCATGGGAAGAGGTCAAAATATAAACATCAAAATGAGTTTTGCAGAAGTTGATACCAACCCTCATGGGTGACTTGGAGGGGTTCAAGACTTCAGTGGAGAAAGTAACTGCCGATGTGGTGGAAATAGCAAGAGAACTAGGATAAAAAATAAAGCCTGAAGGTGTGTGAGTGAAGAGCTGCAATCTCATGAAAAAATTGAAGGAATGAGAAATTGCATGAGCAAATAAAGTGATTTCTTGAGATGGAAATTACTCCTGGTGAAGATTCCATGAAGACTGTTGAAATGACAACAGGATTGAGAATATTACATACATTTAGTTGATAAAGGAGTGACAGGGTTTGAAGAGATGAGTCCAATTCTGAAAGAAGTTCTACTGTGGGTAAAATGCTATCAAACAGCATTGCATGCTACAGAAAAGTCCTTCATGAAAGCAAGGATCAATCAATGTGGCAACCTTCAGTCTAATTTTAAGAAATTTCCACAACCACCCCAACTTCAGCAACCACCACCCTGATCAGTCAGCAGTCATCAGCATCAAAGCAAGACCCTCCTCCAGCAAAAATATTACGACTCCCTGAAGACTCAGATGATGGTTAGCATTTTTTAGCAATAAGATATTTTAATTAAGGTATGTACATTGTTTTTTTAGACATAATGTTATTGCACACAATAGACGACAGTATTGTGTAAACATAACTTTTTTATGCACTAGAAAACCAAAAAGTTTGGGTGACTTGCTTTATTGAAACTTTCATTTGTTGCAGTAGTCTGGAACTGTATCTGCAATATCTCTGAGGTATGTCTGTACCAAATTAACAACAAATCCACTGATAGGGGAAAGTAGAGCTAATCCAAATAATTTTCACTAATCCAAGTGAATATATATACTGCCTATAAAAATTTGAAAGAACTACAAAGAAATTCTTGAACATTATTTAGTAGTTTTAATAATTTAAAAGTATGTATACATATATCAATTTTATAACTGTTTTGTATATATTTTGGTATTGAGTAAATGAGTAAATACATTGGTATCTTGGCAGCCAGAATTCTCAATGTGGGAAAAAGAGACACAAAAGTGTAATGGGAGAATTACAAGGGAAGAGCCTTTTGGTATTGGGATGGAATTTGAGATTTCAGTATAAATTTATAATTAAATTATGAGTTTGTACTGAAACTTCAAATTCCAAATTATATACATTATATAAAATATCAAATTTTATCATATACATAATATATAGTTAATATATATTATATATGTATATCTCTATATAGATATAAGTCCTAGATTTGTCTGCTGAAAAGACCAAGACATAATGATAACAAATGAGCATTCCTAGTACTGTAAACTGTTTGTGTACCCCAAATTTTGTACATTGAAATCTAATCCCAGTACAATGGCTTGTGGAAGTGGAGCCTTTAAGAGCTGATTAGGTCATAAGTGTAGAGTCCTCATGAATAGGATTAATGCCCTTTAAAACAGGCCCCTGAGAGCCACTTTGACCCTTCCACCATGTGAGGTTACAGTGAGGAGATGGCCATCTATGAACAATGAAGCAGACCCTTACCAGACACAGATTCTTTTGGCACCTTGATCTTGTACTTCCCAGGTTTCAGAACTGTGATAAATAAATTTCTGTTTTTTTTAAGCCACCCAGTCTATGATATTTTTGATATTTTTGTTATAGCAGCCTTAAAAGATTAAGATACTTAGCATCCTTGCATCTCAATCTTGGTTTCTAAATACTGTTCATTCAAAATAAGTAGTACTTCTTGAGAAAAAGTACGGATTCCACGACTGTTGCCGGAGAGTTACAAAGGTGAGCTGGGAACCTCTTCTTGTGTCAGAACTTAAAGAAGGGCTCAGAAATAAATACAGACATGTTAAAAGAACATGTAATCCTTCAGAGAGCCATGGAAGGGCCTTCTGAATGGCACATTTCTCTGACGTGGGTGATCTACTTGACCTCCTCTAACTATTCTCAATACCTTTGCCTAGGGTCACAGTCCATAACCTTTGCTGCTGGGGTTTCTGAGTTAAGGCAAAGCTTCTAGGGTTGTTCAGACAGACACTTTCTGAGGTATTCAGTTAACCCATAAGAAACCCATGCATCTATGTCAAGCCAGCAAACTAGAGAAAAGACTTATTTAAACTGATCTAATGTCCTTATTCGTTCTCCTGTACATCACAGGATGCTCAACCAAAGAAAGTAGAGCCAATCATCTGTCACTGCTGTCATCACCTATGTTTATCATTGATTTTTTTATCATACCTTTTTAGGTTTTCTTTTCCACAAAAAAGGTGAGCTGATATTGTGGCTACTGAATCCAAGTGGTACCCCTTAATAAACCCCAAAGGAGTAAGTATACTATACTTAATTTTTGACAGCTTTCTCTCTCTCTGTCTCTCATATCACACACAAACATACATACAAGCACACATGCACACATCCCACTAACACACACACTGTAATATAGTAATGTATGCATGTATATGCATTTTTTCATTATTTCATATTTAAAATTATATCATAAACATTTCATATATAAATTATCTTTGAAGACATAAACTTAAAAACTACACAAAATTCTAGTACTTGGTTAGATTTTCTAGATAATAGACTAATGAAGAGTATGTTGACATATAATTGACATATAGAGTATTACTAATATTTACTATAATATATTTCATTGTCATAATTATTACTTAGCATAAATATTTGATCACATCTTTTATTATATCATTAGAATCAGTTCTAAGACATAATTAGAGAGACAGTCATCAGTTTTTTTAGAGATCTAACTCCATCTATATAATATTTCCAAATGGCCTTCTAAATTATATGAAAGCAATAAAATTATTGTTAATTAAGGATTAATTAATTATTAATTTAACATGTCATTTTTTAGAACTGAAACATTTAATAGTGACAGATGTTTAACTTTATAATTTTCTGATTTAGAGTACAGTTCTAGAGAAAAGTATGACCCAACTATATGGCCATAAGCTTTACTAGTTAACATTTGGTCAGAATAGTAAATGATGAAAGAAAAAAGCAGATTGATAAATTACAAGTAATTTATATCACACGAGGGAAACTCCTTATTAGATTTTCTGAAATTACCTAATTTCTGTCATTTCAGCAAAAGCCTATTACAGCAGACCTTTGTGTTTTACCTCTCTAGTTTCTTCACAGTGTTCCTGGAAGTGTTTTGTTCAGTGTATAATAAGTAACTATTCACTTGAAATAATACAGATTTCTTTTATCTAAAGCATATTAAAATTCTGAGAATTTCATTTTTAAAAGTATGAACTATATTTGCAAAACAACTCCAATACGAATATCTTTCTTGCTCAATAAAACAAATTTAAAAGAAATCTTGCAAATCCTGTTGCATACTATTTAATTTCAGATAACTTTTCTACTTCTATTGCCAATTTTTAAACTTTTTTGTACCAAAGAATATATAAAGTATTATGTAACAACACTTCTTAAATGTAAAGTTTTGCAAAGGAAAATTTAATTTTAATGAGAAAATTTCTTTTTCCTTTGAGAAATAATGAAGCTATATCATTGGCTAACTTATTGACTGAAGAGCCAAAATTATTTGTAAGGGACACATATTATTTTTTAGGCCATATGGATGGCATACTTAAATACAATATGTATCAGATTTTTGGTTCATAGAGATTATTTGAACAAAAGTTGTATTAATTTAAAAATTTAAACATAGTTTAAACATAATTTAAACATAATTTAAACATAGTAGAGACTGAATTATTGGATTTCTATATGGTTAGTAAATCAAACTATGCCTTTGTTAATCAATTAATGCTGGTGATTTAGTCTGGCCATTTCCATGATTTTATCAGTATCTAAGACTCAACAAAGAGTAGCATGACATAAACTAATAGTTGAAAAGATTAATACATAAACTTATTGTGGTTTATTTATTATTGGATGATTCAATATTATAAAGATGCAATTCTTTCCAAACTGATTAGAGTTGGATTTAATCTAAAATCTTAGCCCAACAGGAGTAATTTTTTAATTTAACATTTTAAAATATTTGCTAAAAATTAGCAAAGCATTTCTGAACTTGGGAATATTTGTTTGTAAACAAATGTTAGGCAAAGGACTTGAATTAAATTATATAACTTATTATTAAAAATAAGAGACAAACCCAAAAAAGGGTCCAAATGACTTGAATAGACATTTTACAAAAAATCTGTTTCCAACTGTCCTATGAATAAGTGCTCAAGTTTAATAATAATTAGAAAAATACAAATTTAAACCCCAATAATATACCACTAAACACTGAGCACAATGGCCAACATTAAAAAAATGATATTAATTCCTAGGTGTATTCTTACAAAATGTGTGCACATTTACAATGACAATAATAACAAACAACTTAAAAAGAATGACAACATTACCTATCAATAGTACAATAAATGAATAACTTGTGGGATGTTTATACAAGAAATATTATCTAGCAATAAAAACAAATGAACTACAGCTACATACAACTACATTGGTCAGTCTTACAACTATTAAGATAATAAAATAATCCAGATATAAAAATTATACTTCCTCTGTCTACATTTATATATGTGTGTGTATGTATCTATGTCTATATCTATCTGGATAGTTTTTAGGCAGACTTGCCTAGTTGTTAAAACTATAAAAAATTCAAAGGGATATTGCCATAAAAGTAGCAAGGTGGTGAACTATGGGGAATAAGGAGGCTTTGTGATTGGGAGGGAGAATCAAGGGGTCTTCTTGGAGTGTTGGGAATACTCTATTTTGAACAAGGTCACTGACATTGAATATTGAATTTTTGATAAATCAACTTTGTGCACTTTTCTATATGTGCCTTATTTCAAGATTAAAAACAATTTGGTAAATAAAAAAAACCCCAGGAGAATCATCTTTCTTCTCTTTAGACATGAGAAATTGGGTAGATGACAGCTTTTTGCTCACCACCATGTGAATATTCAAAGGAAGGACATTTTCTAAGTTTTTCATCTTACTTATTATGTGACATATAAGCCTGAATTATTAGGGAATATATGTTCAGAAATTATAAAGTTTGGACTTTAAAATACTTGGCCAGTATATTCAAGGTTGCAAGGTGTCCATGGAAGGAAGGAGAAGAGATTATGTAAACTCTGAAAATTGGTATCATATTTTACTGAGTTAATGAATAATAAAATACATATGGAATGGTAACCTTTAATCATTTGCAATCTGATACTTAGAGGAACTTTAAAATATCTTATGTGTCCTATGCATGTGGGAGAAGACATTTCAGCAGAGCTCACTTTGGCAAATTTATCTTGATTCTCATAACATTCTTTCGATATGCCCCTTCTCCTGGGAGCACCTTTTTATCCAGGGCCTCTTTCTCTGCAGTTTTGAAAATTATACAACCCTTAACTTCATCTTATCTTATTATAGCCCATTCACACAGATTAAAACTTTTGCTTAACTGTCATTTTACTACTGCATCTGAACTCAATCAAAAGAGCATGGTATTGATATAGAAAAAGGTACATAGATCAATGGAACATAATAGAGAGTCTATAAATAAACCCACATATTTTTAATCATTTAATTTATGACAACGGAGCCAAGAATACACAATAAGGAAAGAAAAGTCTCTTCAATAAATGATGTTGGAGAAACTGGACGATCACACGCAAAAGAATGAAACTGGATCACTGTCTTGCACCACACACAAAAATTAACTCAAAATAAGTTAAAGATTTGAACATAAATCCTGAAACCATGAAAATCCTAGAAGAAAAGAAGTGACAAGTTCTTGATGTAAGTCTTGGAGATGATCTTTTGGACCTGACTTCCAAAGCAAAGGCAAAAAAAAAAGCAAAAATAAACAAATGGAACTAAATCAAACTAAAAAGCTTCTGCACAGCAAAGGAAATAGTCAACAAGGTGAAAAAGTAACCTACTGAATGGGAAGAAATATTTGCAAATAATATATCTGATAATGAAATAATATCCAAAATATATAAAGAACTCATGCAACTCAATAGCAAAAAATGTTGATTTAAAAATATGTAAATTCAGTGATAAACAGACACTGAGATAATAAGTTATACTTTCTTTCTCTGAAGATTATTTTCAAAAAGCTATTTGGCTAAAGGATAACTCAGAGCTAAGAAGTCCTTTTTAATTATGGTACTGAACACAAGGGGAAAAAAGCTCAATATAAATTACTTTTGGTGAAAGAGAAGGGAAAGGAAAGAGAGGTGGAAGAGGAGGAGAAGGAATACTTACCGAACATAAGCCAAGTCACATTCATGGCTCACCACTTCATGTCCATTAACTCATGACTCACCATAATATTATAAGGTAGATAATATTATTGTCTGCAGTTTAAAATAAGAATAATTGTGGATATTAATATTTCATATCCAGTTTTACAGCTAGGTATTCAGATGGTTTACATCTTACTAGAGTGACTTCAAAGAACTTGCTCCTCATAGAAGTTAAAAGATTAACAATATGTTTTTAACAAAATTTGCAATATTGATTTTCTATAGCCTAATAGAAATATAAATTTTTAAAAAATACATGTTTGGCCAAATGGAGGCTGGACAATGCTATTCCTTTTGAACTCCTGGTACATATATTTATATTCTGTTTTACTCTAGGATTTTTGTCTATAAATCAAACACTATTTGGTTCATAGCCAAACTTTCCTTTGAAAATTTATTGCTGTTCAAAATAACCAAAAGTCAAGTACCCACATTTAAAATTTATTTTAGAACCTGTCTTTTGTTTACCTCCTCTTATCTTCCTCAAATGGGCAACCTAGGACCAGATCATTATACGGTTTTTAACCTAAAATTGCTTTAAAAAAAAAAAATCATGCTTAGGTATTATTTCTCTACTTAATTATTTCTCAAAAAAAGAAAAGTAGGGAAAGAGGTAGATTAAATCTGCCCAGTTAAGATAAATGACCACTGCAGTTTATACATGACAATTTTATGTACAGAGAGAGAACTCATTGTATTGTATCCAGAACTTTGGCTTTGGAAATAGTTTATTGGAGTCATGTTTCCACTCAGTCCTCAGTAGTGATATTAGGCAGGCCCATTACCTTTTGAAACTCTGTCTTCTCACTTGTAAAATAAAGATTAAAAATACATGTGTGACTAATTAACAAGATTGTTGCAAAATAAGATAAAGCATATGAACACAATTCTTTGGTGGCAAAGCATGACCTACATGTGTTATTTTTAGTCATATCACCTCCCTAGTGTCCTATGAACTTAATCAGAATGTAGCTTTGTTTGTGTTTTATGCACTTCATAAGAAAAAACTTATAAGAACCTTTTGTGAATTAAAAAAAATTATTGAATAAATAGCTACTCCCAGGGGCAAGTGATCTGTACAAGTGAATTAGGAGGGGTTGTAAGACATTGTCTTGTTATAAGAAATACATTTAAGGGAATTTGAAGCCTCACTGAGTCCCCAAAGACTGGTTGCACAGGTCAATTAATGCTGTAGTGGAGAGAGTATGCCTAGGGGAAATTTAGTGTTTATAATCACTAACTGAAGTAAAGAACAACTATGAGAGTCCTCCAAAAGACAGTTGAGTAGAAGAAAATATAGTGCAATCTCTCAAAAAGCTCTCTGCTTAGAGACAGAAATAGGGAATTACTGTACTCCTGTCATCCCATTATTAGATGGAACCTCTGGCCCTTTAAGGTCTGGACAAATTTATTTTAATTTAGAGCCTCCCTCCTAATACTTCAGACCTTCATCAATTTCTCTCTTCCAGACTCTCTCTGTACTCCAGAAAAAAAAGAGGTACTGACTCTCTTCGGCCACATACTCATCTTTCCCTACTTTACTCAAAAAAACTAACAAAAAAATGCCTTCTTACACCAATGTTTTATGAGTTTGTAACTTCCTTGGAGAGTTTTAAGGACCAAGAGAAAGGTCACACTTTACAAAGCCCAAGCTTTTGACATATAATGAATGCAGTCTCAATCTCATTTTACCTTCTGACTCTGTGTGAATTAGTAACACTCCTCTCTCTGCCAGCCTCCTATATCTAAAGCAGGTAAATCCACATACAGGTCAGCTTCTAACTCAAGCATGCTTATTTGAGAATTTTCCCATCAAAGTCGATAAGACCTTCTTTCACTAAGAGGAATTCCTTACATACTGCTAGGAGAATAACATTTTCTCCTAGTCATTGTTTCGTTTTCCTATAATCTTTTCCTTAGCTGAGATATTTCATAGTTTACTAAGTAGAAACTGAACATATAATGTATTTTCAAAGTGAATACATCTATCAATCTATCTTTTATCTATCTATCTATCTATCTATCTATCTATCATCTATCTATCTATCTGTCTATCTTTCTGGTCAAAATCAAGTGGAGATTGCATTCAATAATACAATCCTGCTCCTCACTTTAAATAAGCTTAAGGTCTAGTCTCTTTATACTACCCTAATTAGATACCACCTGTTTAATTTTCAGGAAATTTAGAGGGACTAACATCCTGTTCACCAAATAGGACCAGGGATTCTATATGACTCATTTAATCCTAACAATTATATTGTTCTCATTTCAGTAACGAAAAACTAGATTTAGTAACTTTGAAAAGAGCATATCACTGTTAGATGGAAGAACATGCAGTACATTCTCAGTCTATCTGACTTTTAAGATAAATGTCCTTTGCAAATCAATATGTTGTCTTGGGGAAATTGAAAACCTCTTCAGGCATTACCAAACAATCTTAAACTTTAAATTTTTAGAAGGACATCCTGCCATATGAAAACACCTGGATGTACCTGGAAAACATTATGCTAAATGAAATAAGCCAGTTACCAAAGAACAAATATTGCATGATTCTATTTGTATATCTAAAATAGTCAGATTCATAGAAGCAGGGTGTAGGTTGGTGGCTGCCAGGGGCTGAGGGCAGTGATATATGGGGAGTTGTTCAAAGAGTATAAAGTTTTATTTATGCAAGATGAATAAGTTATAGAGATCTGCTGTGCAACATTCTGTCCACAGTTAACAATACTGTATTGTATACTTAAAAGTTTGTTAAGGCGATAGATCTAATGTTAAGCGTTCTACCACAATAAAATAACATTTTTTAAATTTCAATTTTCGTAGCAAAAATAAAAGTGAGTAAAATCAATAGTTTAATAAAAAGATTAATTATATAAATTTGAGTGTTCCAACATAAAACAGAGTAGATTGAAGATTAGCATTTAATAATTTGGTTCTATTTGCTTACATAAATTATGTTAAGTGACATAAAAAGTATTCCAATTCCATCAACTTTATTTTGTAAGTATACTAAATGTTTTCTTATCTTAAGCTTTTATACAATACTAATATTAATCAAAAAAAAAGAACACATGAGGGAAGCCTTAATTTGAACTGATGATTCATCTTTTCTATCAAATATTCAAGACAATCCTATCATAAACCATCTCTGTGTATCTCCTGTCAGCAGCCAAAGTCTAAGCCTCCAAGAAATCACTCACCACTGAAAGTCATTCCCATACAACTCTATGCATTCCCTACAGTGACCCAATTTTCACCCTCCCCCTACCTCCAAACCTTTGTTCCCTTTGTACCACCTCTTTTATTAGCAGCTCCTACCATCTACACACTTCAAACCCTTCTCTCAACTCTCCTGTTATCATCTTATTTTGTTGAAGATGTGACAGCCAATGCAGCCCTCAAAGAGGAAGCTGTCATTGTTTTTCTTCCAATACTCCATGTATTATAAGGCCTGAAGATGGTATATCTCCTTGTATTTCATTTTAGCCTCCAGAACATTTGTTATGTCTCAAAAACCAAAGATTCTTTCAAGTGAGGCCATTAGGCTTTACTATCTCCTAGTTCTCTTTCATGCTGGCATATACTAACATTTCTCACTCCTCTTCATTCTTGAATTCTCCTCATTCTTTCACCTAACTTACCATCTTCTCTCATATTACTATTTTTGGCATTATTCTTGACAGGGTCTAAATTTACATTAATGTAAATTCCCTGGCCTCCAATTCCCTGGCCTCCTAGTATTTTGGCATCTGCACTTCCAGTAATTTATTTCTTAATTCCACTTTAGTTACCTCTCATGGCCTAGACATTTTCATTCTCAATTACCACATCATTTCTGAAATCCCAACTTCATACATGTAACTCTTTTACCAAATATGCTATGTTTTCTGCTCCTTTACATCAGCACAATCAAGGCAAAAAATTTCTGTTCCATCAACAATTCCAGTTGTTCCATTTGTCAGCTCCTCATGTTTTCATTTTTTCTCCTTTCCAGATTAGATTTTATTCAGTTCATAAACTCTTTACTCTCTTGTACCTCACTACCTACACTATCACCTTGCTTGGAAAATCTTAAACCCCAATTATGCACAAATTTTACCTTCATCTTCACATCAGCAGCTGGATGTGACTGGTGAAAATCACAGGTCCCTTCTAACTGGGCTCCATTTAAATTGTACCATAAACCTCAAATGGGAACTCAGCACCGCCTGGCAAAAAGTGATAATTTCCCTGAGGAATTCACTCTTCCACTTTCCAAGAAGACAATTTCATAATTCCATACCTATTCTTCTAATAAATGTCTCTAGTGTCTTCACTTTCTCCTTTTGAGTTGATGAACTCAATATTCCACTTAATTAATTGGGAAAATAAAGGAAACTACTTATCTGTAACTATGCATTTAATCTCCTTCCCATATTGTTGGAAGAGATCAGTTTGCCTATCATACCATAAATAGTCTGCAAGTCATTTTTATTCCACGTTAGGTTTTTGAAATTTATTTATATTGATGTACATGGAGTTGGTTTATTGATTTTAGCTGATACACTTTTCTGCTGAATAAGTAAATATGTATTTATTTTTCATACTTCTGCTGAAAAATGGTTGCATTATTTGTACATTGTCTCATACTGCTAAGAGTGCTGCAGTGAACATTCATGAATCTGTAATCTTGTCTACCTGTGAAAAAGTTTTTCATAGTGTAGATTTCTAAAAGCAGAATGACTGGATTCCAAAGAATGAACATTCTAAAAACTTTAATTAGGTAGAGTCAAATTTCTCCTCAAAGTGGTTTTAACAATTTACACTCCCAATAGCAATTTAAATCTATATTTTCCACATGCTACATTCAACACTGGTAAAAAAATAAATTTTATCAGACTTTAAATCTTGCAGGCTTGACAGGTGTGAAAAGCTATATCTAGTTCTAATTTGAGTTTTTCTTATTATTAGTGATGTTGAGTATTCTTTCCTATTTTTATCAGCCATTCAGATTTCCTCTTCCATAAATTACCTGTGATATCTTTTGCTATTTTTTCTACTATTAATTTTAATTTCTAAACTTTCTACACTGTAAAATATATTACACAGGATGTGTATAAAATACAAATATACAGTATAGCAAATTTGCAAACACAAGCAACAGTACAATTACTCTGCACTTTAGTTTCATCTCTTTTTAAATTTTATAGAAATGAAATTGTCCAGTATGTATTAATTTTTGTTTCTGTCTTCTTCCATTCAGCATCATATTTACAAATTCATCTAAGTTATTATTATAAAAATAATTCATAATTTTTGTTGCTCACAGTATTCCCTTGTA
Source organism: Eubalaena glacialis (assembly GCF_028564815.1). Taxonomy (NCBI): domain Eukaryota; kingdom Metazoa; phylum Chordata; class Mammalia; order Artiodactyla; family Balaenidae; genus Eubalaena; species Eubalaena glacialis. The sequence continues at coordinate 46,508,118 of NC_083725.1, read as the reverse complement.
TAAATGCATCACTATTTGTTCATTTTATTCTTGATCTTACCTTGAGTTGCTTCAGTTTTATTTATCATGATACCATGAAGTTACCTGTACATATATCTTAATTCAAATAAGCATGTTTCCATAGAAAAAAATGTTTAAGTAGATTTGTTGAATTGAAGAATATATGGATTCTCAACTATACAAAATAATATCTGTTTGGTTGTTTGGTTTTGTTATTGTTACTTTGGGCTTTCAAAATCAACATGCAACTCTTCTGGGCTATTTATATTTCTACTCCCAGTGTAATTTCTGATTGCTCCAAATTCTTCTCAACTTAGTATTTTCAGAATATGTATTTTTAAATTTTAGTCTTTTGGATTTGCAATGTGTATATATTTGTGGTTTTACTTTGGTTTTCATCAGTTACTAATTAGATTTGTCACCAGTTTGAAATATTTGGCCATCTATATATCCTCTTTTCTGAAGACTTTTTAAGGATTCCTTTTAAGAAATCTCCCTTCCTCCCTTCCATCTTCCCTTCCTTCATTTTTGCCTGCCTTTCTTCCTTCTTTGCTGTGAATTTTTCTATTGATTTATCTGATTTTTTCTTACTAATATATTTCAATCTAAAAATATTATGAATATAACCCTTTCACCAATTATATACATAGCAAATATCTTTTCCCATCACATGGCTTGCTTTTCACTTTCTTAATGACGTTTCTGAAGTTAATATCCTTAATGTAGTCAAGTTTACATGTCTTTTCATTTATACACAGATTTTCTAAAGTGCCATTTAAGAAATCTATTGCTGCCCAGATATCATGAAGATATTCTTTCAAAGTATCTTCTAAGGACATCAATTTTCCCTTTAATATTAGTTCTATAAACCTTGCAGAATTGCTGTGTGTGTGTGTGTGTGTGTGTGTATGCACCTCTGTGTGTGGGGGGTTGGGGGGTTGTGTTTATGTCCTGACATAATGGTCCATCTTTTTCTAACTGCTCTGTAGTTATATCTTCATCATATATCAAATATTCATATATGCATGATTCTGGATTCTTTAGTTTGCTTCACTCTTCTAGTTCAGGGATTGGCAAACATTTTCTTAAAAGGTCAGATGGGAAATATTTTAGACTGTAGGTGATATACTCTCTGTCATTAGCTGGGGAAGTATAGAAGCATCCATAAACAGAGCAGAAGCAAGAAGAACTACAGTCCTGCAGCATGTGGAATGTAAACCACATTCACAGAAAGACAGACAAAATGAAAAGGCAGAGGACTATGTAACAGATGAAGGAACAAGATAAAACCCAGAAAAACAACTAAATGAAATGGAGATAGGCAACCTTCCAGAAAAAGAATTCAGAATAATGAGTGTGAAGATGATCCAAGACCTCGGAAAAGAATGGAGGCAAAGATCGAGAAGATGCAAGAAATGTTTAACAAATACCTAGATTGATTAAAGAATAAACAAACAGAGATGAAAAATACAATAACTGAAATGAAAAATACACTAGAAGGAATCAATAGCAGAATAACTGAGGCAGAAGAACAGATAAGTGACCTGGAAGACATACGGTGGAAATCACTGCCACAGAACAGAATGAAGAAAAAGGAAAGAAAAGAAGTGAAGACAACCTAAGAGACCACTGGGACAAACATTAAATGCACCAACATTCACATTATAGGAGTCCCAGAAGAAGAGAGAGAGAAAGGACCCGAGAAAATATTTGAAGAGATTATAGTTGAAAACTTCCCTAACATAGGAAAGGAAATAGCCACCCAAGTCCAGGAAGCACAGAAAATCCCAGGCAGGATAAACCCAAGGAGAAACACACCGAGACACATAGTAATCAACTGACAAAAATTAAAGACAAAGAAAAATTATTCAAAGCAACAAGGGAAAAATGACAAATAACATACAAGGGAACTCCTCTAAGGTTAACAACTGATTTCTCAGTAGAAACTCTGCAATCCAGAAGGGAGTGGCATGATATATTTAAAGTGATGAAAGGGAAGAAACTCAACCCAGATCACTACACCCAGCAAAGATCTCTTTCAAATTCAATGGAGAAATAAAAAGCTTTACAGACAAGCAAAAGCTAAGTGAATTCAGCACCACCAAACCAGCTCTACAACAAATGCTAAAGGAACTTCTCTAAGTGGGAGACACAAGAGAAGTAAAGGACCTACGAAAACAAATGCAAAAGAATTAAGAAAATAGTAATAGGAAAATACATATCGATAATTACCTTAAATGTGAATGGATTAAATGCTCCAACCAAAAGACACAGGCTCGCTGAATGAGTACAAAAACAAGACCCATATATATGCTGTCTACAAGAGTCCCACTTCAGACCTAAGAACACATACAGAGTGAAAGTGAGGAGATGGAAAAAGATATTCCATGCAAATGGAAATCAAAAGAAAGCTGGTGTAGCAATACTCATATCAGATAAAATAGACTTTAAAATAAAGAATGTTACAAGAGACAAGGAAGAACACTACATAATGATCAAAAGATCTAGCCAAGAAGAAGATATAAAAATTATAAATATTTATGCACCCAACATAGGAGCACCTCAATACATAAGGCAAATGCTAACAGCTATAAAAGAGGAAGTCAACAGTAACACAATAATAGTGGAGGACTTTAACATGTCACTTACACCAATGGAGAGATCATCCAGACAGAAAATTAATAAGTAAACACAAGTTTTAAATGACACAATAGACCAGATAGATTTAATTGATATTTATAGGACATTCCATCCGAAAACAGCAGATTACACTATCCTTTCAAATGCACACGGAACATTCTCCAGGATAGATAACATCTTGGGTCACAAATCAAGCCTTGGGAAATTTAAGAAAATTGAAATCATAGCAAGCATCTTTTCTGACCACAACACTATAAGATTAGAAATATATTAGAGGAAACAAATGTAAAAAAACACAAACACATGGAGGCTAAACAATACATTACTAAATAACCACAGATCACTGAGAAAAATCAAAGATGAAATCAAAAAATACCTAGAGACAAATGACAATGAACACATGACAATCCAAAACCTATGGGATGAAGCAAAAGTAGTTCTAAGAGGGAAGTTTATAGCAATACAATCCTACCTCAAGAAACAAGAAAAATCTCAAAAAAATCTAAGCTTACACCTAAAGGAACTAGAGGAAGAAGAACAAATAAAACCCAAATTTAGTAGAAGGAAAATCATAAATAACAGAGCAGAAATGATGGAAACAGAAACAAAGAAAACAATAGCAAAGATCAATAAAACTAAAAGCTGGTTCTTTGAGAAGATAAACAAAATTGATGAGCCTTTAGACAGACCCATCAAGAAAAAGAGGGAGAGAACTCAAATTAAAAAAATTAGAAATGAAAAAGGAGAAGTAACAATGGACACTGCAGAAATGCAAAGCATCATATGAGACCACTACAAGCAACTCTATGCCAATTAAATGGACAACCTGGAAGAAATGGACAAATTCTTCGAAAGATATTACTCTCCACGACTGAACCAGGAAGAAATAGAAAATATGAACAGACCAATCACAAGAAATGAAATTGAAACTGTGATTAAAAATCTTCCAACAAACAAAAATCCAGGACCAGATGGCTTCACGGGTGAATTCTATCAAACATTTAGAGAAGAGCTAACACCTATCCTTCTTAAACTCTTCCAAAAAATTGCAGAGGAAGGAACACCTACAAACTCAGTCTATGAGGCCACCATCACCCTGACACCAAAACCAGACAAAGATACTACAAAAAAAAAAGAAGATTACAGACCAATATCACTGATGAATATAGATGCAAAAATCCTCAACAAAATACTAGCAAACAGAATCCAACAACATATTAAAAGGATCATACACCATGATCAAGTGGGATTTATCCCAGGCATGCAAGGATTCTTCAATATACACAAATCAATCAATGTGATACACCACATGAACAAATTAAAGAATAAAAACCATATGATCATCTCAATAGATGCAGAAAAAGCTTTTGACAAAATTCAACACCCATTTATGATGAAAACTCTCAAGAAAGTGGACATAGAGGAAACCTACCTCAACATAATAAAGGCCATATGTGACAAACCCACAGCAAACATCATTCTCAATGGTGAAAAACTGAAAAGTATTTCCTCTAAGATCAGGAACAAGACAAGGATGTCCACTCTCACCACTATTATTCAACATAGTTTTGGAAGTCCTAGCTACAGCAATCAGAGAAGAAAAAGAAATAAAAGGAATACAAATTGGAAAAGAAGAAGTAAAACTGTCACTGTTTGCAGATGAAATGATAATATACATAGAGAATCCTAAAGTTGCCACCAGAAAAATACTAGAGCTAACAATGAATTTGGTGAAGTTGCAGGATACAAAATTAATGCACAGAAACCTCTTGCATTCCTATACACTAGTGATGAAAAATTTGAAAGAGAAATTAAGGAAACACTGCTATTTACCACTGCAACAAAAAGAATAAAATACCTAGGATAACCTCCCTAGGGAGACAAAAGACCTGTATGCAGAAAACTATATGACACTGATGAAACAAACTAAAGATGATACAAACAGATGGAGAGATATACCATGTTCTTGGATTGGAAGAATCAATATTGTGAAAATGACTATACTATCCAAAGCAATCTACAGATTCAAGGCAATCCCTATCAAATTACCAAAGGCATTTTTTACAGAACTAGAACAAAAATCTTAAAATGTGTATGGAGACACAAAAGACCCCAAATAGCCAAAGCAATGTTGAGAAAGGAAAATAGAGTTGGAGGAATCAGGCTCCCTGACTTCAGACTATACTACACAGATACAGTAATCAAGACAATATGGTACTAGCACAAAAACAGAAATATAGATCAATGGAACAGGATAGAAAGCCCAGAGATAAACCCATGCACCTATGGTCAACTAATCTATGATAAAGGAGGCAAGGATATACAATGGAGAAAAGACAGTCTCTTCAATAAGTGGTGCTGGGAAAACTGGACAGCTACATGGAAAAGAATGAAATTAGGACACCCTAACACCATACACAAAAATAAACTCAAAATGGATTAAAGACCTAAATATAAGACTGGATACTATAAAACTCCTAAAGGAAAACATATGAAGAACACTGTTTGACATTAATCAGAGCAAGATCTTTTTTGACCCACCTCCTAGAGTAATGGAAATTAAAACAAAAATAAACAAATAGAACCTAATGAGAGTTAGAAGCTTTGCACAGCAAAGGAAACTATAAACAAGATGAAAAGACAACTCTCAGAATGCAAGAAAATATTTGCAAATGAATCAACGGTCAAAGGACTAATCTCCAATATATATAAACAGCTCATGCAGCTCAGTATTTAAAAAACAAACAACCCAATTCAAAAAATGGGCAGAAGACCTAAATAGACATTTCTCCAAAGAAAATATACAGATGGCCAAGAGGCACATGAAAAGCTGCTCAACATCACTAATTATTAGAGAAATGCAAATCAAAACTACAATGAGGTATCACCTCACACCTGTTAGAATGGGCATCATCAGAAAATGTACAAACAACAAATGCTGGAGAAGGTGCGGAGAAAAGGGAACCCTCTTGCACTGTTGGTGGGAGTGTAAATTGATACAGCCACTATGGAGAACAGTATGGAGGTTCCTTAAAAAACTAAAAATAGATTTACTCTATGACCCAGCAATCAATCCCACTACTGGGCATATACCCAGAGAAAACCATAGTTCAAAAAGACACATGCACCCCAATGTTCATTGCAGCACTATTTACAATAACCAGGTTATGGAAGCAACCTAAATGCCTGTCAACAGATGAATGGATAAAGAAGATATGGTACATATATACAATGGAATATTACTCAGCCATAAAAAGGAATGAAATTGGGTCATTTGTAGAGATGTGGATGTACCTAGAGACTGTCATACAGAGTGAAGTAAGTCAGATAGATAAAAACAAATATCCTATATTAACACATATTTATGGAATCTAGAAAAATGGTACAGATGAATCAGTTTGCAAGGCAGAAATAGAGACACAGATGTAGAGAACAAACATATGGACACCAAGGGGGGAAAGTGGGGGGTGGGGTGGGGTGAATTGGGAGATTGAGATTGACATATATACACTAATATGTATTAAATAGATAACTAATAAGAACATGCTGTATGAAAAATAATAAAATTCAAAAAAAAAAAGAAATCGATAATTGGGCTCTAAAAAAAAAAAAAAAAGGAAGCAGCCATAAACTATACATTCATGATTGGGCATAGCTATGTTCCAATAAAACTTTATTTTTAAAAAGTGGTGGCTGTTATGTGTGGCAAATGGTGCCAAATCTCACTCTTGTCTTATCTTGATATTTTAAAGCCCTATTTAATAACTGTACTGTGTGATAAATATTTTCATTTGGTAGAGCATTCTTACCATTTTGTTATTCTTCTTCAGATTATCTGGGCTAGACTCAAAACTTTGTATTCCTTCATAAATTTTAAAATCTCCATGTCAAGTTTCTTCATTTACCCTTGCAAAAACATGGAGGTTATCACAGGGTATTCAATGTTTCTGTATTTCTATTTGATGTAAATTGACATTTTGAGTTTTCTTAGTCATGGCCATGGTATATATCCCCACTTATATGGGTTTTCAGAAAAATCTTTCAATAGAATTGTATGGTTTTCTCCATAGATGTTTTGCATATAGTTTCTCAGATTTATTCAGAGGCACTAGGTATTTTGATGCTACTTTCATTAATTTTTTTTTTAATTTCTAAATCCTACTGGCAAGAGTTAACTTGCTAGTTACTACAGCAATGTTACTTATGATTGCTAATAGAGATGTAAATGATATTAGTTATTTTATTATATTTTAATCATTTTTATCTTGCTAGTTTTAAATTATCTTTTGCTCTTAGAAAATGCAATAGTAACTACCCTTCTCTTGCTCATCACAAAATTTTCAGTGCCTATTACTGTTCCTGGAATATAGTAGATTCTCGAAATATATTTGTTGGATGAATAAATGGAAAATGGATAACAAATAAATCTAAAATGAAATGTTGATCATTATGTGATGATTGTGTGTTGGATATATGGCAAGAGAAAAGCAAATGCTTCCTTATTTATAAAGTTAAAATAAAAACAGCTTTAGTCTAAAAATTTTGTCTATAATAAAATGGTTCTTTAAAAGTAGTCTAGGGACAACCCCCTTCAGAATTACTCAAGGGCTTATTAAAATGTTGATTGATCCATCCCATCCTTGAACTGCTGATTTAGAATACCCTGTTGCAAGAATCACCACTTATTTAGCAAAAACTAAACATGCATACCTTTATTTTACCCAGTCTACAAGCAGCAAAGTATATTTCTTGAGTTCATAAACCTGAAATATTTAATTAAATTTTATTAGATGGATATTAACAAAATACAACAGTCACATATATGTTTGCTTTAATTTACCTGTTCCAGGAAATTGTGCAATACTTTCACATTCCATCACAACTTCTTGAAAAAAATGAAGTATTCTTCTTCCAGTCATCCTGTTTCAGGTCTCTTAATTAGAAGTTGGAAGGACTTGGCTTTCAGTAATTTTGTAAATTGGCTTAATCCTGGGAACTGAAACAGTATTGTTTAGGAACAACAGATTAAATCAGACTCCCTTGGGCTCTTCTGCTCTTCTTGCTTTATCTGACTTGTAAGAAAAATACATTTCAGCCAATCAATCTGCCTGTTTCTTAAGATGGTATGTTTAGATGCCCAGCTGGAATTCAACAATAAAACTATGCCCTGTGACTTCTTTCCTTGCAACTTCTTTTGTTTAGAAATACATAAAGAGAAAGCTGACATTTTCTGTTATAGCTTTGCTCAGATTTCCTACTGATGTGTTGGCTTATTTGACCCATTTTAATGGTGAATTATTGAGCAAAGTACATTTTACCTGTAACATTTGGATAACTTAGACAGCTGTCTGCAACTGTGACATTCCACTGATGTGGCTTTCCTCAGGTGTTTTATTTATATTAATAGAATGATTTGAGTGATTGGCTCTGTACAAACCTGGCTATTTTGTTCCTCAGTGCTCGTATCTCTGCAGGTAGAATGAACAGGAGAAGGCTGAGGCTCATTCTCACTTTGTTTAAAAAATAATCTATTTGCTCTTGGCCATTTGTAATTAAAGTTCATGTTGGTTTATTTCTCAGAGAGCTTAGATTAAAATAAATTAATAAATTCCTTGATTCTCTGAAGAGTTCTACCATTTCATTAGTATCCTAGTCCCAGTTTAAAACAGGGAACATTTACTGATTTATTTATAGTCCATTTTTCCCAGTTCCCTGCTATCAATGCAATATAGAAGGAAACCAACAGTTTTTTCAGGGAAAGCCAGCTAGCCATTTCCCCAAAATTTTATGTAGGCACTGCAATGGACATTGAAACTTCTAATACCAGAGTAGGAGCTCAATAAAAATGTGAGCTATTAATAAACATTATTACCAGGAACTAGGAGCACAGCACAATTCTCTAAGGAGTGCATTTGAGATCCTGGAACCCTCAGGGAATATACTCTAAACTCCATGGGGAAGCAATGCCTCTTGTACCCATTCCACATGGAGTATGTTTCTCTTCATCTTGTCAGAAATGAGAAAATCTTCACAGAAAGAAAATAAATAAAGCCCAAACTGCAACAAAAACATTAAATTTTGTTTTATTTCCTATAGGTCATGCGTTACTCAAGGTAACTATATATACTACATTTTCTTTCCTTGCTCCTAATTCCAAATTATCTCTTATTGTTCACAGAAAATGATTAATGTCCAGCTCTCTTTCTCTCTATATATGTCTCCTTACGAGTCCCCTCTCTCTCTTTCTATCTCCCTCCCCCCTGCTTCCCCTTCCTGTCTCCCCTGTCACTCAACACAAAGGTACAAACTGAACACACCCATATTATACAGTCATATAATTTATGAGAAAATTCATCTTCTCCAAGTCCTAACTGATGTCTGAATAACCTTTAAAATATAACCCGTAACAAATTTTCAGGAACTCATTGCTCTCACCTTCAGCATGTCTGTATTATTTTTCATTCTGAATGTGTTATTTTCATCCTGAATTTGCATCTATTATTCCCAAGACCCTTACCCACTGATAAAAGTGATTAAAAACCAACTTTGGCATGTGGTAATGCTGATTAAATGTCTTTTGTGAATTTTCACCACAAAATTAATTTGAAAATCTTATAGCCTAGACATAACTTAGTGGTCTCTGGAGAATAATTTGCATCCATTAGATTTCAAATATTCCTTAATTATAATCATTATTCTTCTGTCACTTGTTTGTAAGGTTAGTAAAACTACAGTTACTACATTTTATCAGTAGCCTTTTTTCATTTCCCTGATATTCAATTGAATAGGATGGACAGAAACATAATCTGACACTGACCTGATCAAGGCAAAGCATAGCATTCATGATTTATAATTATTCTATGGCTATTAAATCATGGGATTCATAAATAAGCTCCTTACTATGTTTTAGGAATACTCATCTAAAATCATTTTGATTTTTTCTTTAATCTGAAAAGTCCAGAATGCAATCTCACTGTCCTCATTTCAAAATAAACCAAGGATTTCATTTTTCTTTTTTTTCTTAATAAGATCTATTGCAAATATAACCACCTACAAGAGTTCATTACCAAAAATCACAAATGAGCCCATTCATCATTTTGTTTTGATATAGTCTTTTATCCAGGCATCAACTCAGGTGACAATTTTACAATTAAAGTCAAGTTTTAAAAATTTCCCCTGTGAGAAATATGAATACAAGAGGAGGATTGTGAAAATTATGAGCACTAAGCTTTATACACTTTCACACCCCTACAACTGCACTGTAGATGTTTAATTCCCACTGATTTCAATAAGAGATAAGTTTATGGAAATGCTCTGCAGGCATGCAGTGGCTGAATAAGTGAAAAATGCCTGTGAATTTTTCAATTTAAGAAAGCAAATATTAGAAGAAGATATCTCGGGAAATCATAGAAATGGAGCATTTTTGAACACTTCCTAAAAAAATAAAACAAAAACAATTAACCAACCAAGCAAAAAAAGCTCAAAACAACAATGACAAAATATAGTTACATGTAAGGTTTTAGCATGTAAAATTTTAGCATGTAAAACTTTTCTAAAGATTTCTGACACAACAGAGTAAGTCCTACCCCAGTCACTTCTATTGAAACAGCAACAACATTTTTTAATAAACAAATTATTTTGCATAGGTTTTTAGGTGGAAATGATATATTAGATGTCAAATATCAGAAATAACTTTTATAATCACAGCTGTTTAGGAAGGCTATTGTTTACAATTTCTCTTGTTTTAAAACACATCCCTGTAACATGGCTACTTCTTTACAAATGTTGCACTATATCTCTTATTTTTCACCTCATGATTTATTCCTAGAATTCTCTTTACTGTCTCTACTTCTTCACCACCTATTTTATACTCTTAACCCTTAGTAGTATGGCTTGCATCTTAACTATAATGTGTCTTGCAGTTTCTAGGAAGAGGACAGATCACCTTCTCACCCAAAATTCATTTAGATGTCCAGACTGATGACATCACACACAGCCCAAGAGAAAAGATACCACTTGAGACATTCTGAGGAGAGCAGAACAGGCACCCTTTGGCTTGAGTGAAAGGGGGGCCAAGAAGCTTCAGATTTTATTGTGGTTTATGTTCCAGTGGTTGCTGGAGTTAGGGTTCCTACATGGGGTTGGTATTGATATGGTTTTCATTGCTCCATGCATCAAAAGACAGAGCAATGGGGTTTTTCTATCAGATTGCCCAGATGCACTCTACCCAGATATGGGCCAAGTGGAAAAGGGGGAGAAATGAGGCCTGAAAGCTGTCAGCAGTAAAACATCAAAAATGGAGCCAGACACTTCATCACTTACTGAAAGCAGCTTTCTCTGTAGAACTGATAAATTTTTAATTGACAAATCCAAATGCTTACAGTCAGTCCTCATTATTTCTTCAGGCCATGCTTCTCTGTGGTAAATACCTCTCTATTTTTGGTTAGCTTCTTGTAACCAATGGAGAGGGTCTTTGGGATGATTATTCTAACTCAGCTTAGACTGCTATGCTTACAAGAATAACCTAAAACCCAGTAGTTAGGAGTCATATAGGAATATTACAGCTTTCTTGATTGACATGTGGCTGCGATGAAAGATTAAAAATTAAGGGTTTAATTTTTTTTTTTAATTTAAAAATAAAGAGATTAAAATTCCCATTGGTGGCAGAAGTGTTAGGTAGACAAAAAACAATTGTCTGATAATCATGTAAACTGTCTTCTATATTGGTTTCCATAAAGGGAAATATCCAGTGAAGACTGCCACCATGTCCTACCTGCCTTGCATTGCACACGGTGGGTGGGGTGTCGCTCCAGGACCTTGCTTCAGATGCATAAGCTCCCCCATCCATTAAACCATTGATGTCTCTGTTGCTGACTCCAGGCTCTTCCTTCTGTCTTGAAGCTGGGCAAGTACAGGCTTTGTAGGCCTGTGGGGTGCAGCCCAACAATTGGTGGAACCATCCAGGATACTGAGGAAACTCCTGTGAGCACCGAGGTGTCGGGAAATACAGGACAGGAAATGGAATGTTGCAGGGGCTGTCCTCTGACACGTGGGGCCCAAAATTTCCAGAGGTGATCCTGAAAGTTACAGGGAAATCCCAGGGTGGCTTTCCACCTGTATGTGGGGCCCTGTGGTGGCTGTCCTTGATTAACAGGGCTGCCAAGAGACCTGGAGAACAGTGACCTCTAATGGCTCTGCTATTGTATCAAAGTGAGACTTTTGTAATTGATTAAGCTAGCTTTCTAGAAGGAATTGGTATTTCTCTTGTGCCTTTGAGATGTAAATGATCTAGCTGGGCTCTCTGGAACTTTAATCTTTGTGATCTCTAAGAGTAAAGGAGAAAAAAGCTTTTAGGTAAACTCTATAGAAATAGTTATGTTTTGGGAATGTCTATCAAAAATAGTCTATCTGGATTTTCATAACTTGAAAGTAAACTAAGCTAAATGAAGTAATTCATTGACTATCTGGTCATTTCAAATAAGATAAAATATTGGAAAATTAATTGTTGGGCGGGCCTAAGTTTACCTACCCTTGCCGTCTTAGGAGAGGAAGACTAAAGCATAAGTTTTCGATCATGAAATGCACAATTACTTGCTTCTTGGTTTTTGCCAGAGATTAAGGTTTTTAAGGTTTTAGTCAGTCATAATTTTAGTTACTGTAACCAAGTTTCTTTATTGATTAAATTGTAATCAGGTGCTTAACCTTGCCTTTTTAAGTCTTTTGTCCTTTATAGATAGTTATTGTTGTACTCTGATGCTTTTGCAAAAATGCTTCATCTTCAAGAAGATTCATGGGAAGGACCTTTTGACAATAGCAGGTCTCTGATAAATTTCAGATTATACTGCTGATTTGGGTAAGAAAGTAAAGAATCCTAATGGCAGACCTGATGGCTTCATAAAAAGTTAAAAAGATTGGTTACTGAGTGAACTGGAGAATACGGTTATAAGTTTTATGGGTTTTGTCTGGAATGTTACGTGTTTTGATCTCTGTTTTCCAGATAGCAGGAAACCCTTCCCCTCAAGTTAGTTATGACTTACAGCAATTTGGTAAACTATACCTCTGGGTAGAATTAAAGCATTTTTCTTTTCTCTTTCCCTGGGCCCTCTAGAAATTGGGGACTTGGGTTCTGAGCAGCCTTATAAGGTAAATGGGAAAGACTGTCTCCTGGCATGTGCAGGAATCTCAGTATTTGGGGACCAAGAAATCCACCAAGGGGAGCCTGATAGCAGGCCTTTGGCATGGCTTTGCTGGCCTTGAGAGGCCTTTTGGGAATTCAGCCTGACACTCCTGAAGAGTGCCCCCTCAGCCAGTTTGGAGGAGCCCATGTGGTCAATTGACCAGAATTATTGTGCGAACAAATTAGTTTTGATTGGCTGTGTTTGGTGGAGATGAGGGTAATTTTAGAGAGAACAATATTATATTTCAGATGATGTTAAATTCTAGTTCTGTTAATTGAGGTCTGTATTTATGAATGTTATCATGTTAGCCATACATTTGCCCTGATGTTCTGTATGGAAAGAAAATTATCTTGTGAAATTGTCACAGAACATAACTATCCATGAAGTGTGACACTGCTTGCTTTAATTCTCCTACTAAAAGCACATGTACAATGGTTGTGTGACAATTGGGTATAAGTGATAAAAAGTATGGCCTATAAATTTTTCCCCCATTAAAATACCTCCGAGCCTGTTCACGAGATCTTATTAGTTTTCCCCCAACGTGAATGACTAGGCAAATATAAAGGAGGCCTAGCACTGAGTGACATGATCTGAACCTGGGGTAAGAGCCAGCACCCAGCATTGAGGGATGGATATTTTGATCATAAATGCTTTCTATTGAAAGATTTGCAATCAAAAGGGGAAATGATAGAAAAATCTTCACATATTGAGGTATGGGGAAGTCATTCTGGCTTCATTTAAATTGTACTGACCAGAGCAGCCTGATTTGTGGTCTTTCAGACATGCATTGTATACCTGCTTTGGCCATTGAGGAATGGAACTTTTGAAAGTCAAAATGGAATAGCTGTGGTTCAGACATCCAAGGTAAAACTAGGTGGCCATTGCATATGTGATTTTAGACATGTTCTTGTATTACTGAAAACTTGAGTATTCTAAACTATATTGCAGACCAGGATAAAATCCACAAGAGATTATGGTATTATCTCTGAATGTGGTTACTGCTTGTATTTTGCTTAATTGTTATGATCTCCCCTGTGCTGTGCCTGTTAGATGTCTTACATTTCATCCTTAGCCTGAGCAGAGGAAATCTATGTGAGGACTGAGCAGCAACACTGACCTCACTTGTGAAATGAATCTAATTGCTGGGTTGACAGCGAGATGCCATGGTCGTCCTCCCCTGGACTTCCGTGATAAATTGACCCAGCTACTGTGACTATGTGGGGACTACTGACATTGGGGGAAAAGACTCATTATCTTTCTGTCCCACATGCCCACATACATTAGAAGGACCCCTGTCAGTAAACGTTACTGTACAACTGACTGTCCATGAGGACCCCTGAGCTATGCTGTGTAGAATGGAATAAGCTGGTTTCTGGACACAGAAGTCCAAATAATGGGATGAACTGTTTTTTGTTTGGAAAGACCTAATGAGTCCACCCCTAATGGCACCCACCATAACATGGGGTGGCAGGCTTATACTGTGACTGCTGACTCCTGGCTAGGCCACCAGAATGTTTCTTTTACAGCCGAGCTTCCCCCACCTCACCCCATGGGGGTGGCTCTGGGCTTGTGAAACCAGGGGCGGCCTTACCTTCCTTAAAACTGGACAGGGCACTGCTGCTACTGACTCCCTTTCCATTGACCTTGTAAGCTCTTGGCTCCAAAATTTGCCCACATCTTGGCAAATGACTGTTCTGAGCATAGTAGGTATCTTACTCTTGATGCTCTCTGACTGCTGCTGTCTGTACTGTATTTGTGGTATCTGGTTTCAGTGCCCTCTACATATCTGACCCAGGGATATCACAGAAGAGGGGCAGACCAAGATTATAAGTGTCGTGCCTGGTATGTAGGGGTGGTGTACAGTCAGGCCACTCAAGATGGCTGTTCTCTTTCTCTGTACATCCCCTGCCCGACCAGTGCCTGCTTCACCTACACCCTACTCACATGACTCACCTTCCTGTATACTTACCCCAGGCCCCAGCTAAGGATAGCTTATCAAAGGGGTGGTGAGAGGCATGGCCCTGTACTGGTTTCCCTGGTAAGTAATGAGCCCACCTGACTTCAATTCCCCTATAACTGATAATCTCCCCTTCCCCCCAGGAGTGAAGACTGCCACCATGTCCTGCCTGCCATGTGCCGCACACAGTGGGGTGTCACTCCAGGACCTTGCTTCAAATGTGTAAGCTTCCCCATCCATTAAATCACTGATGTCTCTAAATAAATAAATAAAAAATAAAGACAAATATTTGACCACTAATCCCACCTCACTGGCTATACTTTCACACTTTCAAGTATTTTTATATATAAAACTCCTAAATTTATGTGTTTTCCAAGTTGTTATTTGACTTAACTTATTTAAATCATAATATTTATATTTATCTCAAAGTTCTAGTAAGCAGTTTTGCATAATTTTTATTAAAGTATAGTTGGTTTACAACATTATATTAGTTTAAGGTTTATAACATAGTTATTCAATATTTTTATAGATTATACTCCATTTAAAGTTATTATAAAATACTGGCTATATTGCCTATGCTGTGCATTACATCATTGTATGTTATTTATTTTATACACAGAAGTTTGCATCTCTTAATACCCTTCCCAAATCCTTCCCCTCCCACATCCCTCGCCCTACTGCTAACCACTAGTTTGTTCACTATATATGTGAGACTGTTTCTATTTTGCTATATTCATTCATTTTATTTTTTACATTTCACATATATGTGATAATATACAGTATTTGTCTTTCTCTGTCTGACTTATTTCATTAAGTATAATACACTCCAGATCCATCCATGTTGTTACAAATGGCAAATTTTTATTGTTTTTTATGGCTGAATAATATTCCATAGTATATACATATATATCACAAATTCTTTATCCATTCATCTATTGATGGACACTTTGGTTACTTCCAAATCTTGGCTATGGTAAATAATTCTGCTGCAATGAAAGATTGAGGAGCACATGTCTTTTCTAATTCGTGTTTTCATTTCCTTTGAATATATACCTAGGAGTGGAATGCTGGATCTTATGGTAATTTTATTTTATTTTTTTGAGAAAATTCCGTACTGTTTTCCATAATGCCTGCACTAGTTTGCATTCCTACCCACAGTGTACTAGAATTCATTTTTTCCCACAACCTCGTCAATATTTGCTATTTGTGGACTTTTTGATGATAACCATTCACACAGGTGTGAGGTGATATATCATTGAGGTTTTGATTTCCATTTTTCTAATAATTAGTAATGTGGAGCATCTTTTCATCTGTATATCTTCTTTGGAAAAATGTCTATTCAGGTCTTCTGCCTACCTTTTAAAATTGGGTTGTTTGATTTTTTTGATACTGAGTTGTATGAGCTGTTTATATATGTTGGATGTTAATGCCTTATCAGACATCATTTGCAAATATTTTCTCCCATCCAGTAGTCTGTCTTTTTGTTTTACTGATGGTTTCCTCTGCTGAACTAAAACTTTTAAGTTTGATTAGGTTTCATTTGTTTATTTTGATTTTTATTCTTTTTCTGACAAGACAGACCCTAAAAATTATTGCTGCAACTTACGTTAAAGAGTATTCTGCCTACATTTTCATTTAGAAGTTTTATGGTTTCCCATATTACATTTAGGTATTTAATCTATTTTGAGTATATTTTTTTCATATGGTGTGAGAAAATGTTCTAATTTCATTCTTTTACATGTAGCTGTCCAGGTTTCCAAGTGTCACTTATTACAGAGATTATATTTTCCCCATAGAATATTTTCACTTAATTTGTCATAGACTAATCACTATATGTGTGTGACCATATTTCTGGGCCCTCTATTCTGTTCCATTGATCTATGTGTCTGTTGTTGTGCCAGTACCACAGTGTGATTACTGTAGATTTGTAGTATAGTCTGAAGTTGGAGACCATGATACTTCCATCTTTGTTCTTTTTCTCAAGATTGTTTTGTCTATTTGCAGTTTCTTGTAGTTTCATATAAATTTTAGGATTATTTGTTCTAGTCTGTGAAAAAGGTCCTTGTTATTTTCATAGGGATAGCAATAATATGTAGATTGCTTTCAGTAATATGGACATTTTAAAAATATTAATTCTTCCAAACCATGAACAGAGGATATATTTCCCTTTATTTGTGTCATCTTCAATTTCCTTCCTCAATGTTTTATAGTTTTCAGAGTATAGGTCTTTCACCTCCTTGGTTAAGTTTCTACCTAGGTATTTTATTCTCTTTGATGTAATTTTAGATGGGATTGTTTTCCTGCATTCTATTTCTTAAAGTTCATTATTAGTGTATAGAAAAGCAACAGATTTCCATATACTAAACTTGTATCCTGCAACTATACTGAATTCATTTATTCTAATCATTTTTTTTGAGTAAAGATTTTGTGGTTTTCTATATATAACATCATAGCTTCTGCAAGTGTGACAGATTTGTTTCTTTCCTGCCAATTTAGATGCCTTTTATTTCTTTCCCTGTCTGATTGCTCTGGTTAGAAGTTCCATTTCCATGTTAATAGAAGTGGCAAGAGTGTGTATCCTTGACTTATTCCTGATTTTTAGAGGAAAAGCTTTCAGCTTTTCCACATCAAGTATGATGTTAGTGGTGTGTTTGTCCTAAATGGCCTTTATTATGTTGAGATTTTTTCCCTCTATACCAGCTTTGAAAAGTTTTTTTATCATGAATGGGTGTTGAATTATTTCAAATGCTCTTTCTAAGACTGAGCTGGTCATGCATTTTTTTATCCTTCATTTTGTTAATGTGGTGTATCACACTGATTGATTTACAGATATTGAACCATCCTTGCAACACTCAAATAAATCTCACTTGATCATGGTGTATGATCCTTTTTATAAATTGTTGAACTAGGTTTGATAATATTTTCTTAAGAATTTTTGCATCTATATTCATTGGCCTGTTATTTTATTTTGTTGTAGTGTTTTTGCCTGTTTTTGGCATCAGGGTAACTGTGGCCTTGTAGAATAAATTTGGGAGTGACCCCTCCTTTTCAATTTTTTGGAATACTTTAAAAAGAATAGATATTAACTCTTATTTGTGTGTTTGGTAGAATTCTTCCATGAAGCAGTCCTGTCCTAAACTTTTATTTGCTGAGTTTTTTTGAATAAATGATTCAATTTCACTACTAGTGATCATTCTGTTCAGATGATCTCTTCCTGATTCAGTTTTGTAAGAGTATATGTTTCTAGAAATTTATCCATTTCCTCTAGATTGTCCAATTGGTTGGCCTATAACTGTTCATAGTGTTCTCTTATGATTTTTTGTTTCTCTGCAATATAGGTTGTAATTTCTCTCTTTATTTTCCTACTTTGTTTATATGGGTCCTGCATCTTTTTTTTCTTAATGATCTTGGCTAAGTGCTTATCATTTTTGTTTAACTTTTCAAGTGAGTTCTTGGTTTCATTGACCTTTTCTACTTTTTTGTATTGATTTTATTTATTTTCACTCTGATATTTATTATTTCCTACCTTCTGCTTACTTTGGTCTTTACTTTTTCTTCTTTTCCTAATCCCTCTAGATGGTAGGTTGAGTTGTTTATGTCATGTGTTTCTTGTTTATTGAGGTAGATCTGTATCATAATAAACTTCCCTCTTAAAACTCCTTCTGTCACGTCCCATAGATTTGGAAAATTGTGTTTTTATTTTTATTTCTCAAGGTATTTCTTTATTCCTCTTTGATTTCTTCTTGACCCAATTCATTTTAGTAGAATGTTGTTCATTCTCCATGTGTTTATGTTTCTTCCCGTTTTCTTCCTGTAATCAATCTCTAGTTTCATAGTCTTGTGGTTGGAAATGATATAATTTCTATCCTCTTACATTTTTGAATGTGTTTTGTGGACTAGCATGCGGTCTATCCTGGAGAAAGTGCCATGTGCACTTGAAGAATGTGTTTTCTTATTTTTTGGGGTGGAATGCCCTGTAGATATCTATTAAGTCCAACTGGTCTAATGTGTCATTTAAGGTTATTGTTTCCTTATTGATTTTCTGTCTTAATGATCTCTCTATTGATGTAAGTGGGGTGTTGAATTCTCCTACTATTATTGTATTACTGTCAATTTTCCCCATTATGTATGTTAATATTTGCTTTATATATGTAGGTGCTTCTATATTAAGTGCATATATATATATATATATATATATATATTTTAACAAAGTTATATCTTCTATTAGTATTGATCCATTTATCATTATACCATGTTCTTCTTTGTCTTTCATTATAGACTTTGTTTTAAAGTATACTTTGTCTGATGTGAGCATTGCTACCCCTGCTTTCTTTTCCATGTGCAAGAAATATTATTTTCCATCCCCCTCACTTTTAGTCTATGTGTGTCTTTAACTCAAAAGTAAGTCTCTTTTGGACAGAATATAGATGGGTCTTGTTTTGTTTTGTTTTTTTTATCCTATCACTCACCCTATATCTGTTGTTTAGAGCATTTAGTCCATTGACAGTTAAAGTGATTATTAATACGTATGTACTTATTGCCATTTTGGAACTCATTTTCTGGTTGTTTTTGTAGCTTTTTTTTTTTTTTTTTTTTTTTTCTTCCTGAGTCACTTCCCTTTTGATTTGATGATTTTTTTAGTGTTATTTTTGTGTTCTTTTTCTCTAGCTTTTGTGTCTGTTGTAGGTTTTTGATATGTGGTTACCATGGGGTTAATATATGTAGTCATTTAAGTTCAAACACATTCTAAAAGATCTAATCTGCATTTTTACTCCTCTTCCCAGCGTTTTGTGATTTTGATGTCATATTTTACATCTTCATGTCTATTCTTTAACTGTTTATTATAGTTATAGCTGATTTTACAGTGTTTTAATCTTTGTACTAGCTAATTTACATGGTTGATCCACAGTCTTTATTATATATTTGCCTTTACTACTGAGATTTTTCATTTTCTAAGAATTCTTAACTTCTTGCTGTAACTTTTCTTTTCCACGTAAAGAACACCCTTTAACACTTCTTGTCAAGTGGGTTTAGTATTGATGGACTCAGTTTTTGCTTGTTTGTCTGAGAATTTCTTTATTTCTCCTTCAATTCTGAATGAAAACCTTGCTGGGTAGAGTCTCCTATGTTGTAAGTTTTTTTCCCATTTCCGCACTTTAAATATATCATTCCACTCTTTGCTTTTCTGCAATGTTTTGGCAGAAAATTCAGCTGATATCTTACGGGAATTCCCTTGTACATGACTTTTTGTTTTTCTCTTGCTGCATTTAAAATGCCCTCATTATATTTAATTTTTGCCATTTTAATTCTGATATGTCTTGGTGTTGGTCTCTTTGGCTCCATGTTGTCTGAGACTCTCTTTCTTTCCTGTACCTGGAAATCTGTTTCCTTCTTCAGATTCAGGAATTTTTCACTCATAATTTCATCAAATGCATTTTCTACTCCTTTCTTTCTTCTACTTCTGGGTCCCTTATATTGCAAATGTTGGTAGGGTTGATATTGTTCCAGAGGTCCCTTCAACTATCTTCATTTTTAAAATTTGTTTTTCTTTTTATTGTTTGGATTGGGTGATTTCCATTACACAATCTTCCAGATCACTTATGCAATCTCTGTATCACCCAGTCTGCTGTTAATTCCTTCTAGTGTATTTTTCATTTCAGTTATTGTATTCTTCAGCTCTGACG
The DNA here is from genome assembly GCF_028564815.1 of Eubalaena glacialis. Taxonomy (NCBI): domain Eukaryota; kingdom Metazoa; phylum Chordata; class Mammalia; order Artiodactyla; family Balaenidae; genus Eubalaena; species Eubalaena glacialis. Next base: position 46,487,659 of record NC_083725.1, on the reverse strand, counting down.
GGTTCTTTTTTATACTTTCTAGTTCTTTGTTAAAAATCTCACTGTATTCATCTATTCTTTTCCCAAGTTTCATTAGCATTCTTATTGTTAATACATTGAACTCTTTATCTGATAAATTATTTATCTCTGTTTCATTAGGGTTTTATTTCTTGTTCTTTCATGTGAAACATATTCCTCTGTCTTCTTGTTTTGTTTAACATTCTCTTCCTCTATGAAATTATGTGAAACAACTATGTATCCTGGTCTTGGAGGGATGTCCTTCTGTGGGATCATCCTATGCAGTTTTCGTGTGCCCAATGGCTTTGGTGGGAGACCTTGATCTTAAGTGAGCATTGACTATGTCTTCCTCCACTGTGTGCTAGCAGCTACCACTTTGGTGGGATGTAGGATGGAAATGGGAAGGTAGAGCCAGGGCCAGAAGTGAGCTGTGGCTTATCCAATGCGCAATGGCAATCACTGTTCTATCAGGGGTGGGATTGGGGCCCAAGGTGCTGGAGCAGAAGCTCTGAGGTTTGGGTACAAGCTGATTTTATTCCCTCTAAATGTGCAATCTTCCCCTCGCCCCCAGAAATGTCACCTTTACTCCAGTGGTGAGCAGCACTGGAGCAAGAGGGGCTGGTGCAGTGCCTGGTATGGGCCAAGGTGCATGCTGGGACATTCCCAGCAAGTTCATCAGAGCCCCAAGCAATTTCAATCTGCTTCCTCCATCTTGTTCTTGGGAGTAAGCAAGTGTGTGTTTACTCTTCATGATTAGAGTCTCAGTTTCTTACAGCTCTCTGATAAATCCCACTGATTTTCAAACCAGCAAAAGGAACTCATCTTTCTAGTGTCAGACCCCCAAGACTGAGGTTCCTGGTATGTGACTCAAACCCCTCCCACCCTGGGGAGGATCCCTGAGCCTGTGATATGCCACTCTTCTTCTGCTAGGGACATGGGTCGTCTGCTAGGGACATGGGTCCTGACCTGATTGTTTCTCCTGCCTTTACCTGACTCTATGTGGATCTTTCTTCACAACCTTGGTTGTAGAAAAGCCTTTCTGCCAGTCTCCAGGTTGTTTTCAGCAAGAGTTGTTCTGCATGTAGAAGTATTTTTGATGCGTTCATCAGGGGGGTGAGCTCAGTGTCCTCCTAATCCAACATCTTGATCTCCTTCTGATTTAAAACTCCTGAGCATCTTTGCATATTGATGTGAGATAATTATCTGCAGGTTTCTGCCATCTTGCAAAGGATGCATTAATAGTCCTTTGATGCAAACTATTTTTTCAAGGATATTGGTATAGAAAACTGCCTGGGAAGAAAAAGTGAAGGCATTATAACTGTATGGACCTATATGGAAAAAGAATCTAAAAAATAGTGGATATATGCATAAATGGTTCACTTTGCTGTACAGCAGAAACTAGCACACACTGTAAATCAACTAACTGTACTCCAATAAAATTTTTTTAAAAATAACTGCAAGGTATAATAAGGAAATGTCTCCCTCCAGAGTAAAGGGTTGGCATGTTTACTGTCTATTATAAAATATATAGATTACTTAATCTCAAATTTCCTTTTTGTTATACAGTTCACTGCATGCATAAGGATCACCTTGTCCTCTTTACCTTGCCCTGAGGGAATTGGGGTTTGGCGAACTGGTAGCAAAAGATGATTCTCTCTATGGCTAAAATAGTCTGTGTGTGTGTGTGTGTTTGTGTGTGTGTGTGAGTGTGAGTGTGTGTTTATGACCACAGTTAGATGTTATCTCTCTTTACACAAACTCCTTTAGGAAAAAAAAAGAAAGAAGAAGAAGAAGGACAGATTAGAGATAGAGAGAATAATGGGTTAGTTCATCTTCAGAACTGACTTCACCTTTAATAGTCTATGTTTATATGATCACACTTATACATATATCTAGAACTATTTCTATTTCTGTGCATAGCTATATAGAAATATATCTATATTTATCTCTTTATTGAGTCTATAATTAAAACTTGATAAGTACTCTAAAAAATATGAATAGGGTACCCAAAAAAGTGAATGAGGTCCTGGCTATTGTAAATAGTGTTGCAATGAACATTGTGGTACATGACAAGTTTTGAATTATGGTTTTCTCAGGGTATATGTCCAGGAGTGGGATTGCTGGGTCATATGGTAGTTCTATTTTTAGTTTTTTAAGGAACCTCCATAATGTTCTCCATAGTGGCTGTATCAATTTACATTCCCACCAACAGTGCAAGAGGGTTCTATTTTCTCCACACCCTCTCCAGCATTTATTGTTTGTAGATTTTTTTGATGATGGCCATTCTGACCTGTGTGAGGTCATACCTCATTGTGGTTTTGAATTGCAAGAAAGAGGAAAACAAATACCATAAGCTAACACATATATATGGAATCTAAAAAAAGAAAAATGGTTCCACAGAACCTAGGGGTAGGACAGGAATAAAGACGCAGATGTAGAGAATGGACTTGAGGACACAGAGAGGGGGAAGCTGAGACGAAGTGAGAGAGCGGCATTGACATATATACATTACCACATGTAAAACAGATAGCTAGTGGGAAGCAGCTGCATAGCACAGGGAGATCAGCTTGGTGTTTTTTGACCACCTAAAGGGGTGGGATAGGGAGGGTGGGAGGGAGATGCAAGAGGGAGGGGATATGAGGATATATGTATACGTATAGCTGATTCACTTTGTTATACAGCAGCAACTAACACAACAATGTAAAGCAATTATACTCCAATAAAGATGTTAAAAAAAAAAAGTGAATGAGGTAAAATGTTCCATTAAGTGATTAAATATAAAAAATCATTTAAAATATATCAAAATGATATCAAAAACATTGAAAATGATACTTTCACTGTTATTCAAAGGATGAACAAAAGCAAGTCATGTGTATAACTGTGGAATGTGTTTTTAAGCAGTGCTGGAAAAGACAGGGCAGAAAATGCTTGGATGTGTTGAAGGAACTGACAGAAGGGCAAAATGGGTGGAAAACTGTAATTAAGAAGTAGAATATACAGGCGGTTAGTAGAAATTGTGGAACATAGACTGCTAGTTGCCCTCAAACATTCTCATTCTCCTCTAGTGACAGAATTCCAAGATTTTCCTTGACACATTATTCTACTCTTAACTCTGTCTTAAAAAAAGATGCTTTAATGGCCATCTTGGGCCATTAGACTGAGAGCCACATAAAAGAGATGGCAGAAAGGTGAGCTGGAAGAACCATGAACTGTTAATAAATTCATACATCTCTTGTGTCAACCCTGTGCTTCCTACCTTGGGGTTTTTAAGTGAGAAATAAATACCTTCTTGTTTATTAAAGTCATTGTTACTTTAGGATTTTCTGTTTTAAGTGCCAAAACAAATCCTAATTAACACAGGTAGACAGAGGTCTGAAATAAAGAGTTTTATAGGTCATTTAAAGAAGTTTATAGTTTATTCTAAGTAAAATGGAATGTTACTGAAGGATTTTAATGTGAGTGTTTGAGTTGTTCATCTTTAACATCTTGTACATGTTTGAAAGTTCAGTGTCCTGAGTGAGAGTGTGAATAGTTACTAAAATGGAGAATGTCTAAACTTACATCTTCCCCTAAATTATATCATTATTGTTTTTTGATCATAATTTTTAAAACTCAGCATGCCTACAAGATCTAATAGCAATAATAATTTTAAATTTTAAAGAAATAAGGTAGACACTTTACTTTTAGTTAGCCATATATCTACTTTGTGGAGCCACAGACTAGATTCTCAGTATTGGCTTCACCATTCATTAACAAGGAGGGTTTGCAAGTTCCTTAAATTTACTGGGTATTGTGCTCATCTTTTCAAAAAAAGTAAAAATATCCAACCATTGTACAAGAATACTGAGATTAATGGCTTCGTTTTTGAAACTGCTTTCTATAGCACAAGGCTCTATATAAATGACCTGCTTAAAATGTAAGTGTGGTCATAAAACAAATTAAATATTATCCTTTTAATTTTGTCCTTTCAAATTATCTATTCTGAAAAAGAGTACATTCAGAAATTATGCTAAACATTTAGCATGAATAGATGTGTAAAGAAATTAAATAAATTACATTTTCTGTCACTTTAACAAAATTTAGAGACATTTTGACAACTGCCACAAAATTAATAACGATTATTAAGTATTACCAATATTTACTATGTTAGCATATTGTCAAGATATTTTTTACTCTGTGAATATAACTAAAATAGAAATAATACAATGGCTTGAGGTAGCGCTTTCAGTTCCATCTTTTCTTTCTAAGATAATTTAAAATATGACTACATTTGAAGTCAGTCTACTTCACGTGAGTACTTTATGATGTAACAAGTTCAGTCTTATGATGACAATGACAATCAACTGTGGAAAATGTAAACTAGAGGTATTAGGGAGAAAATGCAACACAAACCATGGGAGGGTGAAAAAAGCCATCTTTGGTTCCTGGAATGGAAGACATCTTACAAAGTGTGATCTGAGTGATTGCAAATGTTTCTCACCTCCACTAATTAGCAATCAAAACCTAAAATATAATAACTATTTTAGTAACTATTTTATTTTAGTATTTATATTATAGTAACTATTTTAGTATTTTTTCCAAATAAAGCAATAGTTAAAATGACGATGTTATTAATAAATCAACTTGTTAATCTATGAACACTTGTTAAAATTGTATTTAATTTTTTATATTCTTGGCAATTTTCCTTTAATTGTTATCCCATTTTTATCCTGTAGTGTGAACATTTTCTTCTCTTTTGTAGCCTTGCCATCCCTGTTTGTGTGTGTTTTCCATACTAGTTTAAGGGAACTTCTTTGTCTCACCTTTTCTCTTTTTACTTCACCTATTTACATTTAATAAATTAATAAAGAGTTCTTTCTAAATTCTCACTCACCTTAACAGCCAAACTTAAAATAAAGAAGTTTGAAAATCTTTAATTTGATTACATCAACACCAAAACTTATTAATTCGCTCTAAGTGTGATGTCACTATATTTAAATGACCCTTGCTATGGTGACCAATAACTTCCATATCTCTACATCAAAAAAGAGTTTAAGTGTCCTCATCGCATTTGATCTCTTAGAGTACTTAACATCCGAACCCATTCTCTCTTTTTTAATCCTTCTCTTCTGTTAATTTCTCTATTTTTTTCTTACATCTCTGTAAGCTTTCTTAACTCCTCTCAGTTTTATTTTATTTTATTTTTTAATTTTTATTGGAGTATAGTTAATTTACAATGATGTGTTTGTTTCTGCTGTACAGCAAAGTGAATCAGTTTTACATATACATATATCCACTCTTTTTTAGATTCTTTTCCCATATAGGTCATTACAGAGTATTTAGTAGCGTTTGCTGTGCTATGCAGTAGATCCTTATTAGTTATCTATTTTACATATAGTAGTGTGTATATGTCAATTCCATCCTCACGATTTATCCCTCTCCTTCCTTTCACCCCCGTAACCATAAATTTGTTTACTAAATCTGAGACTCTATTTCTGTTTTGTAAATAAGTTCACTTGTATAATTTTTTAGATTCCACATATAAGCAATATCATATGATATTTGTCTTTCTCTGTCTGACATACTTCACTTAGTATGACAATCTCTAGGTCCATGAATGTTTCTTCAAATGGCATTATTTCATTCATTTTTGTGGCTTAGTAGTATTCCATTGTATATAACTACCACATCTTCTTTATCCATTCATCTGTTGATGGACATTTAGGTTGCTTCCATGTCCTGGCTATTGTAAATAGTGCTGCTATGAACATTGGGGTGCATATATCTTTTTGAATTAGAATTTTCTCTGGATATACGTTGAGGAGTGGGGTTGCTGGATCATATGGTATTTCTATTTTTAGTTTTTTAAGAAACCTCCATACTGTTCTCCATAATGGTTGTATCAATTTACATTTCCACCAACAGTGAGGAGAGTTCCCTTTTCTCCACACCCTCTCCAGCATTTATTATTTGTAGACTTTTTGATGATGGCCATTTTGACTGGTGTGAGGTGATACCTTACTGTAGTTTTGATTTGCATTTCAGTGACAATTAGTGATGTTGAACATCTTTTCATGTGCTTTTTGGCCATCTGTATGTCTTCTTCAGAGAAATGTTTATTTAGATCTTCTGCCCATTTTTGTATTGGGTTTTTTTTTTTTTTGACATAGAGCTGCATGAGCTGTTTGTATATTTTGGAGATTAATCCCTTGTCGGTTGCTTCATTTGCAAATATTTTCTCCCATTCTAGGGGTTGCCTTTTCATTTTGTTTATGGTTTGCTTTGCTGTGCAGAAGCTTTAAAGTTTAATTACGTCCCATTTCTTTATTTTCATTTTTATTTTCATTACTCTAGGAGGTGGGCAAAAAGTGATATGCTGCAATTTATGTCAAAGAGTGTTCTGCCTTTGTTTTCCTCTAAGAGTTTTATAGTATACAGTCTTACATTTAGGTTTATGATACATTTTGAGTTTATTTTTCTGTGTGATGTTAAAGAGTGTTCTAATTGCATTTTTTTACATGTAGCTGTCCAGTTTTCCCAGCACCACTTATTAAAGAGACTGCCTTTTCTACATTGTATATTCTTGCCTCCTTTTCATGGATTAGTTGACCATAGGTGTGTGGGCTGATTTATGGACTTTCTATCCTGTTTCATTGATCTATATTTTGTTTTCTGCCAGTAGCATATTGTTTTGATGACTGTAGCTTTCTAGTATAGTCTGAAGTCATTGGAGTTTGATTCCTTCAGCTTTGTTTTTCTTTCTTCTATTGCTTTGGCTATTTGGGGTCTTTTGTGTTTCCATATAAATTTTACAATTTTTTGGTTTATTTCTGTGAAAAATGCCATTGGTAATTTGATAGGGATTGCATTGAATCTGTAGATTGCCTTGGGTAATACATTCATTTTGACAATATAGATTCTTCCAATCTGAAAACATGGTATATCCTAGATAGACATCAAATCACAAGAGAATAGAACAAAAGAGGAAGGAAAAATAAAGGTGTTCAAAAACAAATCCAAAATAATTTGAAAAATAGCAATAAGAACATTCATATCAATAATTACCTTAAATGTAAATGTATTAAATGCTCCCAACAAAAGACATAGACTGGCTGAATGGATACAAAAACAAGCCCCATGTATTTGCTGTCTACAAGAGACCAACTTCAGATCTAGGGACTCTTACAGACTGAAAGTGAGGGCATGGAAAATGGTATTTTGTGCAAATATAAATTAAAAGAAAGCTGGAGTAGCAATACTCACATCAGACAAAATAGACTTCAAAATAAAGAATGTTACAAGAGACAAAACAGGACGCTACATAATGCTCAAAGGATTAATCCAAGAAGAGGATATAATATTTGTAAATATATATGCACCCAATATAGGAACATCTCAATATATAAGGCAAATTCTAACAGCCATAAAAGGTGAAATCTACAGTAACACAATAATATTGGGTGACTTTAATACCTAACTCCCATAAATGGACACATCATCCCGACAGAAAAGCAATAAGGAAATCCAGGTCTTAAATGACACACTAGACCAGACTGACAATTGATATTTATAGAACACTCCATCCAAAAGCAGCAGAATACACTTTCTTCTCAATTGCATATGTAACATTCTCCAGGATAGATAACATCTTGGGCCACAAATCAAGCCTTGGTAAACTTAAGAAAACTGAAGTCATATCAGACATCTTTTCTGACCACAATGCTATGGGATTAGAAATTAATTACAGAAAAATACTGTAAAAAACACAAACACATGGAGGCTAAACAATATGTTACAAAAAATAAATGGATCACTGAAGGAATGAAAGAGGAAATCAAAAAATACCTAGAGACAAATGACAATGGAAACACGATGACCCAAAACCTTTGGGACACAGCAGAAGCAGTTCTAAGAGGGAAGTTTATAGCAATACAATCTTACCTCAGGAAACAAGAAAAAATCTCAAATAAATGACCTAATCTTACACCTAAAGAAACTAGAGAGAGAGGAATAAAGAAAACCCAAACTTAGTAGAAGGAAAGAAACCATAAAGATCAGAGCAGAAATAAATGAAACAGAAATGAAGAAAACAATAGCAAAGATCAGTAAAATCTTGTTCTTTAAGTAGATAAACAAAATACATCAACCTTTAGCCAGACTCATCAAGAAAAAAGGGAGAGGGCTCAAATCAATAAAATTAGAAATAAAAGAGGAGTTACAACTGACACCACAGAAATAAAAAAGATCATTAGAGATTACTACAAAGAACTGTATGCCAATAAAATGGACAACATAGAAGAAATGGACAAATTCTTAGACAGGTACAACCATCTAAGACTGAACCAGTACGAAGTAGAAAATATGAACAGATAATTCACAAGTGCTGAAATTGAAACAGTGATTTAAAAACTTCCAGCAAACAAAAGTCAGATGGCTTCACAGAGGAATTCTGTCAAACATTAAGAGAAGCGTTAACACCTATCCTTCTGAAACTGTTCCAAAAAATAGCAGAAGGAGCACTCTCAAGCTCATTCTGTGAAGCCACCATCACCCTGATACCAAAACCAGACAAAGGTATCACAAAAAAAGAAAATTACAGGCCAATATCATTGATGAACATAGATGCAAAAAACTCAACAAAATACTAGCAAACAGAATCCAACAATATATTTTTTTGGGGGGGGGTTTAATTTATTTATTCATTTATTTATGGCTGTGTTGGGTCTTCATTTCTGTGCGAGGGCTTTCTCTAGTTGCAGCAAGTGGGGGTCACTCTTCATCGCGGTGCGCGGGCCTCTCATTATCGCGGCCTCTCTTGTTGCGGAGCACAGGCTCCAGACGCGCAGGCTCAGTAATTGTGGCTCACGGGCCCAGTTGCTCCGTGGCATGTGGGATCTTCCCAGACCAGGGCTCAAACCCATGTCCCCTGCATTGGCAGGCAGATTCTCAACCACTGCACCACCAGGGAAGCCCCCAACAATATATTAAAAGGATCATCCACCATGCTCAAGTGGGATTTATCCCAGGGATGCAAGGATTCTTCAATATTGTAAATCAATGTGTTTTGTCTTTTGAATTTTACTGAAGTATAGTCGATTTACAACATTGTGTTAATTTCTGCTGTATAGCAAAGTGACTCACTTATACATATATATTCTTTTTCATATTCTTTTCCATTATAGTTTATCACAGGATACTGAATATAGTTCCCTGTGCTATATAGTAAGACAATGTTGTTTATCCATCCTATATATAATAGTTTGCATCTACTAATCCCAAACTCCCAATCCTTCCCTCCCTGACCCCTCCTCTCCCTTAGTGTGATACACCACATTAACAAACTGAAGAATAAAATCCATATGATCATCTCAATTGATGTGGAAAAAGCTTTTGAGAAAATTAAATACCCATTTATAAAAGCTCCCCAGAAAGTGGGAATAGGGGTAACTTACCTCCACATAGTAAAGGCCATATACGTCAAACCCACAGCTAACATCATTCTTAATGGTGAAAAGTTAACTTCTCTCAGTTTTAAATTTTATCCTTCTTGCGTCTAAGTTGTGTTTTGTTTTTGTTTTTTACTTCTTAAGCTTATCCCTTTATTGGATTGCAAAACTTTTAGTTTAATATCTCCATCCCAGAACTGCCCCTGAGCACCCAATGTCATATTCACCTTTCTATTGAACACTGTGGAGATCTCAGTTAAACTTACATAAACAGAACTCAATTTAAGACTTTTGCCCAAAATCACATTCTCTTCCAGGGCACTCACATCCATCCATTTTCTTAAATCAGAAACCTAAGAGACATCCTTGATACATTCTTTCTCATGGCCCACATCCAATCCAACTCCAAGTTCTGTTGATTTTATCTCCCAAATATCTCTGACATGTGCCCATATCTTTCCATCAATACTGACTCTGAATTAGAACAGAATAATAACCATTAGTTAAATTAATTTTCACACTTACCTTCATATGAAAACCTATTTCTTATTCTATATTCAATCCCAAATTATATCCTGATACGTTGTACAAAACGACTTAGTAGAGATTTTGTAATGAAGTTAAATAACAACATTAAGATACTCCAGTAAAATTAATATAGAGATACTCCCTAAATGATTATAAATTTTACCCGTTATTAATTTTCTGGGGAGACATTAAAATTCAAAAAGAATACAAATAAATTGAAGTACCAAATAAAATTATCCTGCTTTCATTTAATAAAAGCTTCTTCATGTCCTTCCCATTTCTTACTGCTTATTCTCAGTGACAGAGTATATTAATGCCTGGGAAGACTAAGAGTGTGTTTAACAGTGGTGCTATCTTTCATGAGAGCATTGAATCTATGTCTAGAAAGTCTGATATGCTTTACTTTTAAAGATTCAAAAACTTCATGAAACTCACCAGATGCCCATACCACTAGGCCTATATTTAACAAATTAATTAAAAGGTAATCCCCAGTCCCTAAAGCCTTCCCCTAGTGAAAAGTATAGTTATCAGAAGTCAGTACTTACTGTTACCAAAGAATATAGCAGGAACTCAAAGATTTCTAAAAGAATGAGGTTGGATGGAGAAATCATTCTTGTTTAGTCTCACCAATTAAGTCAATGCTAATTGTCCAGGTTTTATTACATTTGAACTTAAGTAAAATTGGTTGAAATGACCCCCCAAAGAGGTCAGTATTGTCATGGCTTCCCCAAATTGGGAAAGGGAGTATTTAGAATTATTGCCTCTTGTCTCAATGAGTGACTATCACTTAAATACAGGTTTTCTCTTCTAACTAGAAAATAAACAATCCTAGCCTGTCACCATATCTCATTTGAAGTGCCCTTCTTTCCCATTCATTGTAACAAAATTTCTTAATTTTAATTTCCCTTTGAACCCTATGTTTTTGACATTCTAGTCATATTTTGAGTATGGACTCTTATCTGGTGTCATACATTTTTTGATTGAATATTTAAACATTTTATACCACACTAGCTTCTGCTTTGCAATTTTGCTTTTGGCTATGGAAGTAGTTAAACCTGTGGAAATTGCCTCTAGGAAAAATTTTCCTTGCATCTGTGGTCCCACCTTAGTTTCAAGGAAACTGCAGTTACAGTTACTGTTTTTGAAGTCTATTTATCTTCAGTTAGGACCAATTGCTCTACCAAATGCTCCTGAAGGCATTATCTTTCCCAGATTTTGAATTTCTAGGCCTGGAATAAAATTTCTATCATTATTTTACATCCTTAGTAAGGTAAGACTCTAGTGTTCTGTTACTTGTATCATTCTTTTTCACTTAGAGTTTAAAGCTGTTAAATCTGAAACAGCCTAATCAACTTCTTTAAGCTAAATTCACTTTCCATCTATAACATATCAGTTAATGTGTTTGCTAGAATTAAGTACCTTTTTTTCTTTTAATTTTTGTTTGCTTTCTGACCCAAACATTTGCCTCCTTAACATAATCTCTTGACTTTATCTTATTGGTTTTCTTATAATAAGAGCTAACAAATGGATACATTCAGTGTCTCTAAAATTTTATTAAAAATATTGCATATATCTATTCTGAGTTGGATGATTCCACGTGGATTATATTTCCCATCGAATAAGCATCTAATCCAATCATTTCCCTATTTAATTGCCTTTTCATGATTTCCCTTTATCTCTTCTTTGTTTTATTTTTAATTAGAGTCTCAATTACATAAATTCTGAGATATATTCTCTCAAGAAACATAGTCCCCCATCTATAATATCTATGTCATCTTCAAACTCTTCAGAAACTTTTTGGAGTATTTTATACTAGCCTTCCTAATATTTGTATCTCAAACCCATTCAATGTCATGCACATCCTAGAACAGCTGTTTTCATCTTTACAGAGTGGCTCCTCAACTGCTGTTAGAATGTACTCGGTCCACAGCTTTAAAAGGTCACATCTCAAAAGTTCCCAGCATATTGGCCTCCTTGGCGGATTCTTCCAGTCCTTTTGCTATGACCTTTTTCTGCCCTGCCAGATTTCTGTTCCTCATCACTGTGATCTAATAATAACTGAAGTGTCTCCCCCATTTTCTCAGGGCTATTTTAAGAACAATTAGTCTTAGTACATTTCTTTATCATTTATATTTACTTTATCCTGGCTTTTACGATCATTTCACCTTCATAAATATTTGCTCTCTCTTGTAGGATTTAGCCTTCCCCCTGGGGAAATCCTTCTTTATACGACTTAACTGTCTTCCTTTATTTTATTTTATTTTTTCATTCACCAATGCTTTTCACTTGATAGTAAGAGTAAACTATGTTTTCAAACCACTGCAGAAAAATATAGGCTTCTTTTCCATAGATATTGTGATCCAGTCACAAGCATTTTATTGGAGATAGATATATATATATCTGTATATATAGATATATGTATGTATATATATATAATACATACATAATATGATATTTCATTGAGCTTTTGTTCTTTTTTTAAAATATGTTTCTCTTTAATGGCATGATCTTGTTTTAACAGAAGTCCAAACTTTCTCATTTAACTACTACTAAGTATATACAATTTATTTTTCAGTGAACCACAATTTCAAGCTCTGAAATCTTACATAATGTTCAAACATCATGTTTTAATAAAATCTACTTCAAATCCTCCTTGTAATACTAATTCAAGGAATTTATAAACATATACTGCATCCAAGATAATACCTTGTATTCAAACAAAGATGTGCATTTCTTGTTAATATTGTTTACTGATAACCTTTTTATTTTATGAATACTGTATAATTCATGAGGTGTAGCTGCACTGGAGATTGGGAGACACCTTTGAGGTGGCTACATGAATAGCAAAGTATAAAACCCAAAGGGTTTTATAGAACTGATGTTGGTTCATGCCCAATCATACTGCTCTCTGTAACACATGCACTCCAATTGTGGAGTGACTTAAGGATATCCAGAAGCTGCTACACTCAGGACCTTCATTACTCTATCTATCACCATGCATATTGTGTGTTGTCTGTCCTGTTTCTTATACTGATGATAAGAAAACTTGACAGTAGTGAAGTTTATTGTGCTTTGTAAATTTGATTGTCAATTTGAAAAGAAAATCACTACTGCTGGTTGAGCAGATGTGCATTACAATTCAAAATGTTAAAAAGGAATTCAGAATCTGAAGAAGCTACTCTTGCACTGCGTATCTCATACTTGGCTTTAACAGTTTAAAACTAGGCACTTATTATGCCTCTGGATCACACAGAGAAGACAGCTGCCTTAAAAAATTTAAAAAGTCCTAGTCTGGTTTGCAGTAGTGACTGAAAAATAGAGTAAAAGGAAAAATATATATTGTTACTGAAGTACTACTTGGTTCAAGGTGAATCTTTATTAGAGATATATCTAATCCTTGTCACCTCTGTGTGCATTTTAAAGTCAAACTGCAACTGTCTTCTTATGAAAGTCCTCTGCAGGCTCCTATTATTAAAGCCACATATGGTTCACCTGCTTTTGAAAATCTAATGACTAATATTACCTAAACAGGCCTTTCTATGTAGTTTTTCCCACAAATTCTACTTCTTGAACATTTTCTAAAGTTCATGTTTGATGCTACAGAAGTTTGCACTCTTGAAGTATTCAAATAATTTATGCAAGTCTTCCTCTTCCCAGTCTAGATCCAACTGAGAGATAACTGCAGAAGACAGAGATGGATATATAAATGTTAGCATTATTGCTGATAGAAGCTAGAAGAAGAAGTTGACTTAGGTCATAGAAGACAGGGTGTGCTAACATTTTGCTCCTAAATTAGAATTACCCATATAGTCTTAGGCCACATTAGACTATTACGGGCCTCTTCCATGAAGACTGAGCTTCGCAGAACTGACTACATATAGAGCAGAAATTCTAAGCTTGACATAGATAATAAAAGCCTAAAAAGAAAAGAGAAAAAGACTGAGTCAAACATGCTGAGCTCTAGCCCTAAATCACATTAGGCATAGAAAATAGATTTCATCACTATGGAAAAGGAAGAGTAGGACACAAGTGCCCCTTCTCAATAATGTCTCCTTGTTCTTTTTACTACTGGTCTGTAAGTAACAGTGAGGAAAAGGGCAATGTTTGTTTTCCTCACCAATGTGTATCTGAATCTTTCCCAGTACCTGGTATGTATTAGCCACTTAAAAGGGTCTTGATGAATGAAGAAATGAATCAAGAAAATAAGGTTAACAAGAATATGAGTGGTCTGTTTTTGAGGAAGTAAATAGTAGAAAGAAAAATAAAATTTAGGTAGTTAAGGAAAAAGTAGATGGTTTGGGTATGAAATCATTAATTTAAGAAGTGTAATTCAAGATGTGCGAGAATAAGTGGAGATATTTCGCAATATTAGTAGTTTGTTGTAAAAAGTGAGTGCACTTTTTTAAATTTCAAAGTTTAAATGTTTTCATAAAGAAAAGAAAAACTAGTAAATTTTGAAGGAAGTATTATTGAAATAAATGTTCCTTGGATGTAGGAAATAATAGAACATAAGGCTCAACCAGAGTCCTAAATTTTAGAAAGAAACAAGGTCATTCTCCCTTATTACCCAAGACTAGGATAAAATTTGAGGTCATAAATGTAGGGATAAAAAGATCTTTAGATCAAGAAAATTATCATTTTTAGTTTAACATTATCATAAGTAATTAACTTATTAGGACATAGAATATTTTACTCAGCAAATAATATCTTTGATTTTTAATTTGTCAGTTTCTACATCAGGGCCTGAAGACACATGGAAGTATAAAGCCCAGTCCTGACTACAGGGAGCTCTTATTAGCATCTTCATAAAATCTGCACCTAAAATATAAGTGTCACAGGTATGCTCCAATACTATTTTGAAACAACCCTAGGAAGTAAAACTAAATGGAGATTTTAGGTGGGCTTCTGTGTTAGGCGGCAAAACAAATTTCAGTATTAAAAGATATGTGGAAATGAGAACATTCTCTGAGCCAAGACCAATATCAGAGGAATCATGTATGTTGGGTTAGACATGTCAAAATTTGTGTATATTATGAAACAATGCTTAAATTAAGGGAGATGATTCACCCAAATAGAATACTAATTGATTATGGGGAACTATATCTAGGAAAAGTAGCTAATATTGGGTAGGCATGAAGACAGGGCTCCAGCCAAGTGGTCTTGATTTTTAAAATAAGGTTTCATGGTAGTGAAGGATTCAACTATTATTCAGAAACTGGAAAAGAAAAACAACTTTATTCATATAGAATGGATGTACATGAAAGTGAAGTCTGTAATTGAGTGAGCATATTAACATTCTAGGCTTGTTACATGAATGCACAAATACTAAGTTTATTGCTACACATGTTAAATAAATGGTAAAAAAATTGGTAAATTAGGACAGTGACAGGTTAGCTTTTCATGGTAGTGTAAACTTAATGATTAAGACAAATTGTCTCTTTTCTAACAATATAAGAAAGGAATCAATCTTGTAAAAATGTTGGAGCTAAAAATAGAAACAAAACTTGTGAATATATCTAAGATACTTCAGTCTAGTTAAGAACAAGTTGGAAGAATGCAATCAAAAACACTTTAACAATGATTTAAATAAACATCCAATTGCCGCCTAGGGTGCAGTAAGCTGAAAACCCAACGTTCCCAGCCTAATGATATATCAAGTCAGATTATCTATAAAATAAACATCTATCTTGGACCCATGAAAGAGCTGAAATTGTAGGACAAGCCAGTAGCTAGAAATGAAGGGACATCAGTCTTCTCCATAAGAGCCAAGTTGTGAGTGCTGGCTTCCACATGGTGACCATGGGAGGAACCCAAGGATGCTGTACCAGTGGGTGGGGACTCCTCTAAGATTGTTTTTTGTTTGTTTGTTTGTTTTTTTTAAACATCTTTATTGGAGTATAATTGCTTTACAATGGTGTGTTAGTTTCTGCTTTATAACACAGTGAATCAGTTATACATATACATATGTTCCCATATCTCTTCCCTCTTGCATCTCCCTCCCTCCCACCCTCCCTATCCCACCCCTCTAGGTGGTCACAAAGCACCGAGCTGATCTCGCTGTGCTATGAGGTTGCTTCCCACTAGCTATCTATTTTATGTTTGGTAGTGTATATACGTCCATGCCACTCTCTCACTTTGTCACATCTTACCCTTCCCCCTCCCCATATCCTCAAGTCCATTCTCTAGTAGGTCTGTGTCTTTATTCCCGTCTTGCCACTAGGTTCTTCATGACCTTTTTTTTTCCCCTTAGATTCCATATATATGTGTTAGCATACGGTATTTGTTTTTCTCTTTCTGACTTACTTCACTCGGCATGACAGACTCTAGGTCCATCCACCTCACTACAAATAACTCAATTTCATTTCTTTTTATGAATGAGTAATATTCCATTGTATATATGTGCCACATCTTCTTTATCCATTCATCTGTTGATGGACGCTTAGGTTGCCTCCATGTCCTGGCTATTGTAAATAATGCTGCAATGAACATTTTGTTACAAGACTCTTTTTGAATTACGGTTTTCTCAGGGTATATGCCCAGTAGTGGGATTGCTGGGTCGTATGGTAGTTCTATTTTTAGTTTTTTAAGGAACCTCCATACTGTTCTCCATAGTGGCTGTATCAATTTACATTCCCACCAACAGTGTAAGAGTGTTCCCTTTTCTCCACACCCTCTCCAGCATTTATTGTTTCTAGATTTTTTGATGATGGCCATTCTGAACAATGTGAGATGATATCTCATTGTAGTTTTGATTTGCATTTCTCTAATGATTAATGATGTTGAGCATTCTTTCGTGTGTTTGTTGGCAATCTGTATATCTTCTTTGGAGAAATTTCTATTTAGGTCCTCTGCCCATTTTTGGATTGGGTTGTTTGTTTTTTTGTTATTGAGCTGCATGAGCTGCTTGTAAATCTTGGAGATTAATCCTTTGTCAGTTGCTTCATTTGCAAATATTTTCTCCCATTCTGAGGGTTGTCTTTTGGTCTTCTTTATGGTTTCCTTTGCTGTGCAAAAGCTTTTAAGTTTCATTAGGTCCCATTTGTTTATTTTTGTTTTTATTTCCATTTCTCTAGGAGGTGGATCAAAAATGATCTTGCTGTGATTTATGTCATACAGTGTTCTGCCTATGTTTTCCTCTAAGAGTTTGATAGTGTCTGGCCTTACATTTAGGTCTTTAATCCATTTTGAGTTTATTTTTGTGTACGGTGTCAGGGAGTGTTCTAATTTCATACTTTTACATGTAGCTGTCCAGTTTTCCCAGCACCACTTATTGAAGAGGCTGTCTTTTCTCCACTGTATATGCTTGCCTCCTTTATCAAAGATATGGTGACCATATGTGTGTGGGTTTATCTCTGGGCTTTCTATCCTGTTCCATTGATCTATGTTTCTGTTTTTGTTCCAGTACCATACTGTCTTGATTACTGTAGCTTTGTAGTATAGTTTGAAGTCAGGGAGCCTGATTCCTCCAGCTCCATTTTTCGTTCTCAAGATTGTTTTGGCTATTCGGGGTCTTTTGTGTTTCCATACAGATTGTGAAATTTTTTGTTCTAGTTCTGTGAAAAATGCCAGTGGTAGTTTGATAGGGATTGCATTGAATCTGTTGATTGCTTTGGGTAGTAGAGTCATTTTCACAGTGTTGATTCTTCCAATCCAAGAACATGGTATATCTCTCCATCTATTTGTATCATCTTTAATTTCTTTCATCAGTGTCTTATAATTTTCTGCATACAGGTCTTTAGTCTCCTTCGGTAGGTTTATTCCTAGATATTTTATTCTTTTTGTTGCAATGGTAAATGGGAGTGTTTTCTTAATTTCACTTTCAGATTTTTCATCATTAGTGTATAGGAATGCAAGAGATTTCTGTGCATTAACTTTGTATCCTGCTACTTTACCAGATTCATTGATTAGCTCTAGTAGTTTTCTGGTAGCATCTTTAGGATTCTCTATGTATAGTATCATGTCGTCTGCAAACAGTGACAGCTTTATGTCTTCTTTTCCGATTTATATTCCTTTTATTTCTTTTTCTTCTCTGATTGCTGTGGCTAAAACTTCCAAAACTATGTTGAATAATAGTGGTGAGAGTGGGCAACCTTGTCTTGTTCCTGTTCTTAGTGGAAATGGTTTCAATTTTTCACCACTGAGGACGAATTTGGCTGTGAGTTTGTCATATATGGCAATTATTTTGTTGAGGAAAGTTCCCTTTTTGCCTACTTTCTGGAGGGTTTTTATCATAAATCGGTGTTGAATTTTGTCGAAAGCTTTCTCTGCATCTATTGAGATGATCATATGGTTTTTCTCCTTCAATTTGTTAATATGGTGTATCACATTGATTGATTTGCTTATATTGAAGAATCCTTGCATTCCTGGGATAAACCTCACTAGATCATAGTGTATGATCCTTTTAATGTGCTGTTTGCTAGTATTTTGTTGAGGAGTTTTTCATCTATGTTCATCAGTGTTATTGGCCTGTAGTTTTCTTTCTTTGTGACATCTTTGTCTGGTTTTGGTATCAGGGTGATGGTGGCCTCGTAGAATGAGTTTGGGAGTGTTCCTCCCTCTGCTATATTTTGGAAGAGTTTGAGAAGGAGAGGTGTTAGCTCTTTTCTAAATGTTTGATAGAATTTGCCTGTGAAGCCATCTGGTCCTGGGCTTTTGTTTGTTGGAAAAATTTTAATCACAGTTTCAATTTCAGTGATTGGAATTGGTCTGTTCATATTTTCTATTTCTTCCTGGTTCAGTCTCGGAACATTGTGCATTTCTAAGAATTTGTCCATTTCTTTCAGGTTGTCCATTTTATTGGGATAGTGTTTCTTGTAGTAATCTCTCATGATGCTTTGTATTTCTGCAGTGTCTCTTGTTACTTCTCCTTTTTCATTTCTAATATCTATTAATTGAGTCTTGTCCTTTTTTTTCTTGATGAGTCTGGTTAATGGTTTATCAATTTGGTTTATCTTCTCCCAGAACCAGCTTTTAGTTTTATTGATCTTTGCTATCGTTTCCTTCATTTCTTTTTCATTCATTTCTGATCTGATCTTTATGATTTCTCTCCTTCTGCTAACTTCGCGGTTTTTTGTTTTTCTTTTTCTAATTGCTTTAGGTGTAAGCTTAGGTTGTTTATTTGAGATGTTTCTTGTTTCTTAAGGTAGGATTGTATTGCTATAAACTTCCCTCTTAGAACTGCTTTTGCTGCATCCCATAGGTTTTGGTTCATCGTGTTTTCATTGTCATTTGTTTCTAGGTATTTTTTGATTTCCTCTTTGATTTCTTCAGTGATCTCTTGGTTATTAAGTAGTGTATTATTTAGACTCCATGTGTTTGTATTTTTTACAGATTTTTTCCTGTAATTGATATCTAGTCTCATAGTGTTGTGGTAGGAAAAGATACTTGATATAATTACAATTTTCTTAAATTTACCAAGGCTTGGTTTTTGACACAAGATATGATCTTTCTGGAGAATGTTCCATGAGCACTTGAGAAGAATGTATTGTCTGTTGTTTTTGGAAGGAATGTCCTATAAATATCAATTAAGTCCATCTTGTGTAATGTATCATTTAAAGCTTGTGTTTCCTTATTTATTTTCATTTTGGATGATTTGTCCATTGGTGAAAGTGGGGTTTTAAAGTACCCTACTATGATTGTGTTACTGTCGACTTCCCCTTTTATGGCTGCTAATATTTGCCTTATGTTTTGAGGTGCTCTTATATTGGGTGCATAAATGTTTACAATTGTTTTATTGTCTTCTTGGTTCGATCCCTTGATCATTATGTAGTGTCCTTCTTTGTCTCTTGTAATAGTCCTTATTTTTTTTTTTTTAAACATCTTTATTGAAGTATAATTGCTTTACAATGGTGTGCTAGCTTCTGCTTTACAACAAAGTGAATCAGCTACACATATACATATGTTGCCATATCTCTTCCCTCTTGCATCTCCCTCCCTCCCACCCTCCCTATCCCACCCCTCTAGGTGGTCACAAAGCACCAAGCTGATCTCCCTGTGCTATGCGGCTGCTTCCCACTAGTTATCTATTTTACATTTGGTAGTGTATATATGTCCATGACACTCTCTCACCCTGTCACATCTCACCCCTCCCCCTCCCCATATCCTCAAGTCCATTCTCTAGTAGGTCTGTGTCTTTATTCCCATCTTGCCACTAGGTTCTTCATGACCTCTTTTTTTTTTTTTTCCCTTAGATTCCATATATATGTGTTAGCATACTGTATTTGTTTTTCTCTTTCTGACTTACTTCACTCTGTATGACAGACTCTAACTCCATCCACCTCACTACAAACACCTCCATTTCATTTCTTTTTATGGCTGAGTAATATTCCATTGTATATATGTGCCACATCTTCTTTATCCATTCATCCGATGATGGACACCTAGGTTGCTTCCATGTCCTGGCTATTGTAAACAGAGCTGCAATGAATATTTTGGTACATGACTCTTTCTGAATTATGGTTTTCTCAGGGTATATGCCCAGTAGTGGGATTGCTGGGTCGTATGGTAGTTCTATTTTTAGTTTTTTAAGGAACCTCCATACTGTTCTCCATAGTGGCTGTATCAATTTACATTCCCACCAACAGTGCAGGAGTGTTCCCTTTTCTCCACACCCTCTCCAGCATTTATTGTTTCTAGATTTTTTGATGATGGCCATTCTGACCGGTGTGAGATGATACCTCATTGTAGTTTTGATTTGCATTTCTCTAATGATTAATGATGTTGAGCATTCTTTCATGTGTCTGTTGGCAATCTGTATCTCTTCTTTGGAGAAATGTCTATTTAGGTCTTCTGCCCATTTTTGGATTGGGTTGTTTGTTTTTTTGTTATTGAGCTGCATGAGCTGCTTGTAAATCTTGGAGATTAATCCTTTGTCCGTTGCTTCATTTGCAAATATTTTCTCCCATTCTGAGGGTTGTCTTTTGGTCTTGTTTATGGTTTCCTTTGCTGTGCAAAAGCTTTTAAGTTTCATTAGGTCCCATTTGTTTATTTGTGTTTTTATTTCCATTTCTCTAGGACCTGGGTCAAAAAGGATCTTGCTGTGACTTATGTCATACAGTGTTCTGCCTATGTTTTCCTCTAAGAGTTTGATAGTGTCTGGCCTTACACTTAGGTCTTTAATCCATTTTGAGTTTATTTTTGTGTATGGTGTTAGGGAGTGTTCTAATTTCATACTTTTACATGTACCTGTCCAATTTTCCCAGCACCACTTATTGAAGAGGCTGTCTTTTCTCCACTGTATATGCTTGCCTCCTTTATCAAAGATAAGGTGACCATATGTGCGTGGGCTTATCTCTGGGCTTTCTATCCTGTTCCATTGATCTATATTTCTGTTTTTGTGCCAGTACCAAACTGTCTTGATTACTGTAGCTTTGTAATATAGTCTGAAGTCAGGGAGCCTGATTCCTCCAGCTCCATTTTTCGTTCTCAAGATTGCTTTGGCTATTCGGGGTCTTTTGTGTTTCCATACAAATTGTGAAATTTTTTGTTCTAGTTCTGGGAAAAATGCCAGTGGTAGTTTGATAGGGATTGCATTGAATCTGTAGATTGCTTTGGGTAGCAGAGTCATTTTCACAATGTTGATTCTTCCAATCCAAAAACATGGTATATCTCTCCATCTATTTGTATCATCTTTAATTTCTTTCATCAGTGTCCTATAATTTTCTGCATACAGGTCTTTTGTCTCCTTAGGTAGGTTTATTCCTAGGTATTTTATTCTTTTTGTTGCAATGGTAAACGGGAGTGTTTTCTTAATTTCACTTTCAGATTTTTCATCATTAGTATACAGGAATGCAAGAGATTTCTGTGCATTAATTTTGTATCCTGCTACTTTACCAAATTCATTGATTAGCTCTAGTAGTTTTCTGGTAGCATCTTTTGGATTCTCTATGTATAGTATCATGTCATCTGCAAACAGTGACAGCTTTACTTCTTCTTTTCCGATTTGGATTCCTTTTATTTCTTTTTCTTCTCTGATTGCTGTGGCTAACACTTCCAAAACTATGTTGAATAATAGTGGTGAGAGTGGGCAACCTTGTCTTGTTCCTGATCTTAGTGGAAATGGTTTCAGTTTTTCACCATTGAGGACAATGTTGGCTGTGGGTTTGTCATATACGGCCTTTATTATGTTGAGGAAAGTTCCCTCTATGCCTACTTTCTGCAGGACTTTTATCATAAATGGGTGTTGAATTTTGTCGAAAGCTTTCTCTGCATCTATTGAGATGATCATATGGTTTTTCTCCTTCAATTTGTTAATATGATGTATCACGTTGATTGATTTGCGTATATTGAAGAATCCTTGCATTCCTAGAATAAACCCCACTTGATCATGGTGTATGATCCTTTTAATGTGCTGTTGGATTCTGTTTGCTAGTATTTTGTTGAGGATTTTTGCATCTATGTTCATCAGTGATATTGGCCTGTAGTTTTCTTTCTTTGTGACATCTTTGCCTGGTTTTGGTATCAGGGTGATGGTGGCCTCGTAGAATGAGTTGGGGAGTGTTCCTCCTTCTGCAATATTTTGGAAGAGTTTGAGAAGGATAGGTGTTAGCTCTTCTCTAAATGTTTGATAGAATTCGCCTGTGAAGCCATCTGGTCCTGGGCTTTTGTGTGTTGGAAGATTTCTAATCACAGTTTCAATTTCAGTGCTTGTGATTGGTCTGTTCATATTTTCTATTTCTTCCTGGTTCAGTCTCGGCAGGTTGTGCATTTCTAAGAATCTGTCCATTTCTTCCAGGTTGTCCATTTTATTAGCATAGAGTTGCTTGTAGTAATCTCTTATGATCGTTTGTATTTCTGCAGTGTCAGTGGTTACTTCTCCTTTTTCATTTCTAATTCTATTAATTTGAGTCTTCTCCTTTTTTCTCTTGATGAGTCTGGCTAATGGTTTATCAATTTTGTTTATCTTCTCAAAGAACCAGCTTTTAGTTTCATTGATTTTTGCTATTGTTTCCTTCATTTCTTTTTCATTTATTTCTGATCTGATCTTTATGATTTCTTTCCTTCTGCTAGCTTTGGGGTTTTTTTGTTCTTCTTTCTCTAATTGCTTTAGGTGCAAGGTTAGGTTGTTTATTCGAGATGTTTCCTGTTTCTTGATGTAGGCTTGTATTGCTATAAACTTCCCTCTTAGAACTGCTTTTGCTGCATCCCATAGGTTTTGGATCGTCGTGTCTCCATTGTCATTTGTTTCTAGGTATTTTTTGATTTCCCCTTTGATTTCTTCAGTGATCACTTCGTTATTAAGTAGTGTATTGTGTAGCCTCCATGTGTTTGTATTTTTTACAGATCTTTTCCTGTAATTGATATCTAGTCTCATAGCGTTGTGGTCGGAAAAGATACTTGATACGATTTCAATTTTTATAAATTTACCAAGGCTTGATTTGTGACCCAAGATATGATCTATCCTGGAGAATGTTCCATGAGCACTTGAGAAAAATGTGTATTCTGTTGTTTTTGGGTGGAATGTCCTATAAATATCAATTAAGTCCATCTTGTTTAATGTATCATTTAAAGCTTGTGTTTCCTTATTTATTTTCATTTTGGATGATCTGTCCATTGGTGAAAGTGGGGTGTTAAAGTCCCCTACTATGATTGTGTTACTGTCGATTTCCCCTTTTATGGCTGTTAGTATTTGCCTTATGTATTGAGGTGCTCCTATGTTGGGTGCATAAATATTTACAGTTGTTATACCTTCCTCTTGGATCGATCCCTTGATCATTATATAGTGTCCGTCTTTGTCTCTTGTAATTGTCTTTATTTTAAAGTCTATTTTGTCTGATATGAGAATTGCTACTCCAGCTTTCTTTTGATTTCCATTTGCATGGAATATCTTTTTCCATCCCCTCACTTTCAGTCTGTATGTGTCTCTAGGTCTGAAGTGGGTCTCTTGTAGACAGCATATATATGGGTCTTGTTTTTGTATCCATTCAGCCAGTCTGTGTCTTTTGGTGGGAGCATTTAATCCATTTACATTTAAGGGAATTATCGATATGTATGTTCCTATTCCCATTTTCTTAAATGTTTTGGGTTTGTTATTGTAGGTGTTTTCCTTCTCTTGTGTTTCTTGCCTAGAGAAGTTCCTTTAGCATTTGTTGTAAAGCTGGTTTGGTGGTGCTGAACTCTCTCAGCTTTTGCTTGTCTGTAAAGGTTTTAATTTCTCCATCAAATCTGAATGAGATCCTTGCTGGGTAGAGTAATCTTGGTTGTAGGTTTTTCTCCTTCATCACTTTAAGTATATCCTGCCACTCCCTTCTGGCTTGCAGCGTTTCTGCTGAAAGATCAGCTGTTAACCTTATGGGGATGCCCTTGTGTGTTATCTGTTGTTTTTCCCTTGCTGCTTTTAATATGTTTTCTTTATATTTAATTTTTGATAGTTTGATTAATATGTGTCTTGGTGTGTTTCTCCTTGGATTTATCCTGTATGGGACTCTCTGTGCTTCCAGGACTTGATTAACTATTTCCTTTCCCATATTAGGGAAGTTTTCAACTATAATCTCTTCAAATATTTTCTCAGTCCCTTTCTTTTTCTCTTCTTCTTCTGGGACCCCTATAATTCGAATGTTGGTGCGTTTAATGTTGTCCCAGAGGTCTCTGAGACTGTCCTCAGTTCTTTTCATTCTTTTTTCTTTATTCTGGTCTGCAGTAGTTATTTCCACCATTTTATCTTCCAGGTCACTTATCCGTTCTTCTGCCTCAGTTATTCTGCTATTGATCCCATCTAGAGTATTTTTAATTTCATTTATTGTGCTTGTCATCGTTTCTTGGTTCCTCTTTAGTTCTTCTACGTCCTTGTTAAATGTTTCTTGCATTTTGTCTATTCTATTTCCAAGACTTTGGATCATCCTTACTATCATTATTCTGAATTCTTTTTCAGGTAGACTACCTATTTCCTCTTCATTTGTTAGGTCTGGTGTGTTTTGACCCTGCTCCTTCATCTGCTGTGTGTTTTTCTGTCTTCTCATTTTGCTTATCTTACTGTGTTTGGGGTCTCCTTTTCACAGGCTGCAGGTTCGTAGTTCCCGTTGTTTTTGGTATCTGTCCCCAGTGGCTAAGGTTGGTTCAGTGGGTTGTGTAGGTTTCCTGGTGGAGGGAACTAGTGCCTGTGTTCTGGTGGATGAGGCTGGATGTTGTCTTTCTGGTGGGTTCGTCCACGTCTGGTGGTGTGCTTTGGGGTGTCTGTGGCCTTATTATGATTTTAGGCAGCCTCTCTGTTAATGGATGGGGCTGTGTTCCTCTCTTGCTAGTTGTTTGGCATAGGGTGTCCAGCACTGTAGCTTGCTGGTCGTTGAGTGAAGCTGGGTCTTGATGTTGAGATGGAGATCTGTGAGAGATTTTCGCCGTTTGGTATTACGTGGAGCTGGGAGGTCTCTTGTGGACCAGTGTCCTGAAGTTGGCTCTCCCACCTCAGAGGCACAGCCCTGATGCCTGGCTGGAGCACCAAGAGCCTTTCATCCACGCGGCTCAGAATAAAAGGGAGAAAAAATGGAAAGAAAGAAAAAAAGAGGATAAAATAAAATAAAATAAAGCAATTATAATAAAAAATAAGAAAAAAATTATTAAGAGTAAATTTATTAAGAAAAAAAAATTTTTTTTAATTTTTAAAAATAGATTTATTAATTTTTTATACTAAAAATAAGAAAAAATTATTTAGAAAAATTTATTAAGAAAAAAAAATTTTTTTTAAATAAAAAATATGAAAAAACTTATTAAAAATTTTTTTAAAAATAGAAAATAAGGAAAAAATTATTAAGAAAACATTTATTAGGGAAAAAAAAATTTTTTTAAGCCAAAAAAAAAAAAAAAAAAAAAAAAAAAAACGGACGGACCTAACCCTAGGACTAACGGTGAGAGCAAAGCTATACAGACAAAATCTCACCCAGAAGCATACACATCTACACTCACAAAAAAAAGGAAAAGGGGAAAAGTTAATATATCCTGCTCCCAAAGTCCATCTCCTAAATTTGGGATGATTCGTTGTCTATTCAGGTATTCAACAGATGCAGGCACATCAAGTTGTTTGTGGAGCTTTAATCCGCTGCTTCTGAGGCTGCTGGGAGAGATTTCCCTTTCTCTTCTTTGTTCGTACAGCTCCCGGGGTTCAGCTTTGGATTTGGACCCGCCTCTGCATGTAGGTCCCCTGAGGGCGTCTGTTCCCCGCCCAGACAGAACGGGGTTAAAGGAGCAGCTGATTCGGGGGCTCTGGCTCAGTCAGGCCGGGGGGAGGGAGCGGTACGGAGGAGGCGGGGCGAGCCTGCAGCGGCAGAAGCCGGCGTGACGTTGCAGCAGCCTGAGGCGCGCCGTGCGTTCTCCCGGGGAAGTTGTCCCCGGATTACGGGAGCCTGGCCGTGGCGGGCTGCACAGGCTCCCGGGAGGGGCGGTGTGGAGAATGACCTGTGCTCGCCCACAGGCTGTTTGGTGGCGGCAGCAGCAGCCTTAGCATCTCATGCCCGTCTCTGGGGTCCGCGCTGATAGCCGCGGCTCGCGCCCGTCTCTGGAGTTCGTTTAAGTGGCGCTCTGAATCCCCTCTCCTTGCACGCCGCGAAACAAAGAGGCAAGAAAAAGTCTCCTGCCTCTTCGGCAGCTGCAGACTTTTTCTCGTGCACCCTCCCGGCTAGTTGTGGTGCGCTAGCCCCTTCAGGCTGTGTTCACGCAGCCAACCCCAGTCCTCTCCCTGGGATCCGACCGAAGCCCGCGCCTCAGCTCCCAGCCCCCGCCCGCCCCGGCGGGTGAGCAGACAAGCCTCTGGGGCTGGTGAGTGCTGCTCGGCGCCGAGCCTCTGTGCGGGAATCTCTCCGTTTTTCCCTCTGCGTCCCTGTTGCTGTGGGATCCGCGCTGATAGCCGCGGCTCACGCCCGTCTCTGGAGCTCGTTTAGGCGGCGCTCTGAATCCCCTCTCCCTGCGCGCCGCGAAACAAAGAGGCAAGAAAAACTCTCCTGCCTCTTTGGCAGCCGCAGTCTTTTTCCCGGACTCCCTCCCGGCCAGCACCGAAGCCCGAGCCCCAGCTCCCAGGCCCCGCCCGCCCCGGCGGCTGAGCAGACAAGCCTCTCGGGCTGGTGAGTGCTGGTCGGCACCGCTCCTCTGTGCGGGAATCTCCGCTTTGCCCTCCGCACCAATGTGGCTGCGCTCTCCTCCGTGGCTCCGAAGCTTCCCCCCTCTGCTACCCGCAGTCTCTGCCCACGAAGGGGCTTCCTAGTGTGTGGAAACCTTTCCTCCTTCACAGCTCCCTCCCACTGGTGCAGGTCCCGTCCCTATTCTTTTGTCTCTGTTATTTCTTTTTTCTTTTGCCCTACCCAAGTACGTGGGGATTTTCTTGCCTTTTGGGAGGTCTGACGTCTTCTGCCAGCGTTCAGTGGGTGTTCTGTAGGAGCAGTTCCACGTGTAGATGTATTTCTCATGTATCTGTGGGGAGGAAGGTGATCTCCGCGTCTTACTCTTCCGCCATCTTGCCCCTCCCCCCTAGTCCTTATTTTAAAGTCTATTTTGTCTGATATAAGAATTGCTACTTCAGATTTCTTTTGATTTCCATTTGCATGGAATATCTTTTCCATTCCCTCACTTTCAGTCTGTATGTGTCCCTAGGTCTGAAGTGGGTCTCTTGTAGACAGCATATATATGAGTCTTGTTTTTGTATCCATTCAGCCAGTCTATGTCTTTTGGTTGGAGCATTTAATCCATTTACTTTTAAGGTAATTATCAATATGTATGTTCCTATTACCATTTTCTTAATTGTTTTGGGTTTGTTATTGTAGGCCTTTTCCTTCTCTTGTGTTTCCTGCCTAGAGAAGTTCCTTTAGCATTTGTTGTAGAGCTGGTTTGGTGGTGCTGAATTCTCTTAGATTTGCTTGTCTGTAAATGTTCTAATTTCTCCATCCAATCTGAATGAGATCCTTGCTGGGTAGAGTAATCCTGGTTGTAGGTTTTCCTCTTTCATCACTTTAAATATGTCCTGCCACTCCCTTGTGGCTTGCAGAGTTTCTGCTGAAAGATCAGGTGTTAACCTTATGGGGATTCCCTTGTGTGTTATTTGTTGTTTTTCCCTTGCTGCCTTTAATATTTTTTCTTTGTATTTAATTTTTGATAGTTTGATTAATATGTGTCTTGGCGTGTTTCTCCTTGGATTTATCCTGTATGGGACTCTCTGTGCTTCCTGGTCTTGATTAACTATTTCTTTTCCCATATTAGGGAATTTTTCAACTATAATCTCTTCAAATATTTTCTCAGTCCCTTTTTATAGGGGTCCCAGAAGGACCCTTCTGGGACCCCTATAATTCGAATTTTGGTGCATTTAATGTCCCAGAGGTCTCTGAAACTGTCCTCAATTCTTTTTATTCTTTGTTCTTTTTTCTGCTCTGCAGTAGTTATTTCCACTATTTTATCTTCCAGGTCACTTATCCGTTCTTCTGCCTCAGTTATTCTGCTATTGATCCCGTCTAGAGTATTTTTAATTTCATTTATTGTGCGGTTCATCACTGTTTGTTTGCTCTTTAATTCTTCTAGGTCCTTTTTAAACGTTTCTTGTATTTTCTCTATTCTATTTCCAAGATTTTGGATCATCTTTACTATCATTATTCTGAATTATTTTTCAGGTAGACTGCCTATTTCCCCTTCATTTGTTAGGTCTGGTGGGCTTTTGCCTTGTTCCTTCATCTGCTGTGTTTTTTTCTGTCTTCTCATTTTGCTTAACTTCCTGTGTTTGGGGTCTTCTTTTCGCAGGCTTCAGGTTCGTAGTTCCCGTTGTTTTTGGTGTCTGTCCCCAGTGGATAAGGTTGGTTCAGTGGGTTGTGTAGGCTTCCTGGTGGAGGGGACTAGTGCCTGTGCTCTGGTGGATGAGGCTGGATCTTGTCTTTCTGGTGGGCAGGTCCACGTCTGGTGGTGTGTTTTAGGGCGTCTCTTGCCTTATTATGATTTTAGGCAACCTCTCTGCTAATGGATGGGGTTGTCTTCCTGTCTTGCTAGTTATTTGGCATAGGATGTTCAGCACTGTAGCTTGCTGGTCGTAGAGCGAAGCTGAGTCTTGGCATTGAGATGGAGATCTGTTGGAGATTTTCACCATTTGATATTACGTGGAGCTGGGAGGTCTCTTGTGGACCATTGTCCTGAATCTGGCTTTCCCACCTCAGAGGCACAGTCCTGACGCCTGGCTGGAGCACCAAGAGCCTTTCATCCACACGTATGCCACTTTTTTTTTCGTGGGGGGTGGGGCAGGTGGGCCGAGGTAGTCCAGGAACACCCCATCAGTAATAAAACATTGGGCAATACTTTTAAGGGCATGTTGTAATGAAAGGTTACCTTTGGATCATTATATTTCCTTTTAACAAGTACCTGTATGAGGAGGAGCTCCTTGATGAGCTGCAAAAACCACAGGCCAGCTGTGAACTGAAGAGTCTGCTTCCCAGTTTACCGTTATGCCTCCTTGCAGTCACCTCTGTCTCTCTCTCTCGGTCTCTCTTTCTCTGGCCCGGGCGGCCACTCAGGGAAGGAGGAGTAAGATTGCAAATTAATGGGCTGAGTGTGCTATGGGAAGGGAACCTCTTCCAGGGCCCGAGAGTGGGCTCTTGTCTAACACTCAGAAATGAATTGTCCGAGGAGACACACATACTGACAAAGCAAAAGACTTTATTGAAAGGGGCACTAGAGTGGAGAGCAGCAGGGTAAGAGAACCCAGGAGAACCACTCTGCCACATGGTCTGCTCGCAGTCTCAGGTTTTATGGTAGTGGGGTTAGTTTCTGTGTTGTCTCTGGCCAACCATCTTGCTTGCCGTCATATTTGGTCTGACTCAGGGTCCTTCCAGGTGGTGTGCGTGCCTCTCAGCCAAGATGGATTCCAGAATGAGGGTTTCTGGGATGTTGGCTGGTCATATGGGCTGGCGTCTCCTCCCTCTTTTTGGCCCTCCCAGATTCTTCTGGTTTGCGGCAGCCTGTTGGCAGCAGCTTGTCAGGTCAGTGTTCTTATTGGGCAGGACCTCCTGTTGTGAGGTGACTAAAGCAAGCAGTTATTGTGCCTGGCTAGGGTGAATGGTTTCAGTCAATGTTTCCCTAACAAAAGGAGAGTGTAGAACCTCGGGGAGCCACTGACACAAGGGGGATTCTTCTGTTGGCTCTCCTGAGGTGTTCATGAGAATGAATGAGGGCAGAGAGGGAGACAGGAGAAGTGCAAAACTGGAGAGGAGTGCAGCCTCCACTTTAGGAAAAGCATGAAATCCGGCCTGGATCCTTTTGACTTAAGAAACAAAAGCCTAAAGTAAATATAAAGGAAGAAAGAAAAAGGTTTTTAAAAGGATTAGGGTGATAAATCAGTGTTTTATTGATTCAATTCATATTTGGTTCTGTAATTTTACCTAGCTCTTAAATACCAAAATGCATTAGAAAAGTCACTGCTGTTTAGATTATTTTTCTGTAACTGTGGTACATAACAATCATATATTAATAATTCTATTTCAACTACAAATAATGTGTGCTAAATTTTCAAATGGAATGGTTGAAATGTTTCCTTAGAAATAAGTAATAATTTTAAAAGGGGATATTTTAAAAACTAAGATAAATTTTTTAGAAGAAGTATCAGAGCCCTTACTTCTCAGATTTGCTCCAAGGAAAGTTGACATTGCCTAAGCACTGTAGATAGAACAATCGCTGCTGAGGCTGCTGCCACCCATAACCCTAAACACCTTCACCACCATTGCTGTAAATCTTATCTGCCAGTTTATTTCCATAATAACACTTGTCACACACAATATGTAACTTCTTCCATATATACCATACCCATGAATTCAGCACAGTGCCTGGTAAATAAAACCTACTTAAAACACAATTGACATTAAACTTCCAAGTTATGTTCTCTCTCATATATTAAGCCAGAGAATGATATAAACATTCTGTAAATTCATTATAGGTATAGCCTTCTTTTTCTTTTTGCTCAACTGTCCTAGGGTGTCACTCTTATTCCTGTGATGTAAGGTAGCTCCAATGCATGTCTGCATTTCATCCAGCAGAGGTGTAAGAGATGATTATTGATTGGCTGGCATTTCTTGCTCAGAATCCATTATTCAAAGTGGTGGCTGAAGTTTATATATGCTCAGAGGAGAGAAGTGATGTGGGAAATATGTTCAGGGATAGAGAAGCAAGTATTTGAAAGATAGAAGATGAGTATTTATGATCCGAATCTACTTTGAGCTGATTCTTCCCTTTATTCTTTGAGCTGAAGAAATGGATGGCCTGTAACAGGAAGATTCTCAGAAGAGTTGACACTTTCCCAGAAGTCCCAGTCAGATATTGAATACAGAATCTTCCCCATAAATATATACACCAAAGCTGTCAATAGCCATAAGATGGTACCAAACTGCAGCTTGGACTGAACAGATTTGAAAGTGTGCAGATGAAACCCAGAACACCTAGCTGGCTAACAGTATACGTTCACCCCCAACATTTCATTAACCCTGCAATGATGCGATTCTAAAATATATACAAGTTAATATTTTGCACTCCATCATGTCAGGATTTTACTACTAAAAAGCATAACTAGTTTTGCTATTGAGCCCATATGCACTGGTACAGCTATACACATTATTCAAAGAACGAAATTTGTTTACACCAGTTGATAAATAACTACTAGTCTTATCTCTGCTCCCTCTCTTGGGTCAGATTTGGGTCAAATCTGGATTTGCTCAAATAAAGAAATTAAAATAGTAACACCAAGACCAGTAAAATCCTCCAAGATCTTGATTCAGTGCTACAGACTGATTATATTCTAGTTGGTCTGTATGTCTCCTATGTCTCCCAAGCATTAAATATTTTGAAAATTACTTCTAATTATAACCAACTCAAGTTAAACTCTCTAAATGTTATTTTCTTCTATTTTTAAATATGTGTGTTTTCTATTTTGAAGTAATTTCCACTAGTTCTCTCACTATCTTCATTAATCTTAGTATCTCGACCACTACCTTTATGAATAAATGTACTTGTCTTCCTGAAATTAAAAATAAGTTGCATGCAAAAAGTAACTTAGATTAATACTTATTTGAAAAAGGCGATTTTATTTCAAAATATGCATATTTTAAAATAGCATTTTCAGTATAAAATACATATTAACAAACAAGCAAACAAAATGCCAAATAAAACAAATTATATCCTACCCACCAGCAGTTTCTCATAGAGGATTAAAATACCAAAGCAATATTTTTAAATACCATATAAGTGTTAGTGAATTCATTTTTTTCTGCTCAAAAAGCATTTGTTGTACCACTAAAGTGTTTGAGGTGTTGTGGAAAGTGGGTATTTGAAGCACCTTTCCTTCTTTAATAAGCTTTCTACCAGAAAATGTGAAAGCATAGAGCCAAATGAAACTCATTTAAAATATGAAATGAATCATAAAATAATTTTCTAAAATTTCACTTAAAGTTGAAGGGTAGGAGATACCATTTTTAAATTTCAAATTCTGGAGGTCAGAAGTCAGAAATGGATCTTACTATGCTAAAATCAGTGTCA
This sequence comes from Eubalaena glacialis, assembly GCF_028564815.1. Taxonomy (NCBI): domain Eukaryota; kingdom Metazoa; phylum Chordata; class Mammalia; order Artiodactyla; family Balaenidae; genus Eubalaena; species Eubalaena glacialis. The sequence goes on along the minus strand of NC_083725.1, from coordinate 46,455,233 downwards.
GTAGGGTTCTGTTCCTCCTGGATTCTCTAGAAGATGATGCTTCTAGAAACCACCTACCTTCCTTGGTTCATGGCCCCATTCCTCCATCTTCAAAGCCAGCAATTTGGGGCCAACTGTTCTTATTCTACCATCTCTCTGGTTCTCAATCTTCTGCTTCCCTCTTCCACTGTGTGGTTACATCTCCTAAACCACCGTACCATAATCCAGAATAATCTTTCTATCTCATGGTCAGCTGATTAGCAACCTTAATTACATCTGTAAACTTTAATTCCTCTTTGTCATGTAACTAACATATTGACAGGATTCAGGAATCTGGACAGGAACATCTTTGTGTGGAGGGCTTCATTCTGCCTACTACAGCTTGTTAGAGTGACTACATGTGAGAAACCATAAAGACAGGTCAAGAAATGGTTCATTACCAGCATATGCAAAGTTTCCTATATGTCAGTTGTAAATCATTTCTACCTCCTTCTCATATGAAAACAGTACCTTGAATTTTAAAAGTATAGATTAGTTTGTCACTTTGGGAAGCTTAAAAATAGTACCATATGATGCATTTTCTTTTGTGTCTGGCTTTTATTCATTCAACATTTTGCATGTGATATTAATCCACGTTCCTATTGACATATGTTTACTTTACTGCTATGTAGCATCTCATTGTATGAACAAAGCACAACTTATTTATTCATTCAAATGTTGATGAGCATTTAGATTGCTTCCAGTTTGGGGTCCTTTCAAATGGTACAGCTGAGAAAATTTCGTACATGTATTTTATTGCTTTTGTGCATGTATACCAAGTATAAACCAGGAGTAAAAATTTGGGGACAATGGGTAGGGATATGTACAAAGTTGCCAGACAATGTCAAGATAATTTTCCCCAGTGGCTATACCTGATTACACTCTCAACTGATGTGTAGGACAAGTGGTTTGCTAAGACAGTTTATCACAACTGGATGCTGAATTTTATTGCATTTTTTCCCAGAATCTATTGTATTAATTTTTTTCTCCTTTATTCTGATAATACGTTGAATTACTCCAATACATTTTCAAATATCAATATAATGCTGTATTCCTGGAGAAAAAAAATGTTGGCTCATGGCATATTATCTATCTATCTAACTAACATCTGTCTATGGTTAGTATCTAATTAGTTAACATATTGATTAGGATTTTTGCAACTTGGATCAAAAGTGAAGTTGACTTCTATTTTTTTTTTTAATTTCATGTCATGTCTTTATAAGGTCTTTACAACAAAGTTAAGCTAACATCATGGAATAATATGGAAATTGATCACTTTATTGTGGTTACTGGAAATGTTTGCATTTTTTCTTTCTAAAATATTAGTAGAATTTACTATGGAAGTCATCTTAGTGTAGAGGTTATGGAAATATATTTGTGTGTGTGTGTGTTTTGTGTGTGTAGTGTGTGTGACAATTTTTAATTATGATTTAATTACTGTTCCAATATTCAATTTCTGGATTAAAAATACCTCAAAATTTAGTGGCTCTAAATGATAATTTTATTTTGTGGGTCAAGAATTTGGGGAAAGAACAGCTGAACAGTTCTTGACTGGGTTCATTTATGGAATAATATCCAAATATTGGCTGAAGGTGTAACTGGGCTAACATCTAATATGCTTCACTTACATAGCTATGAGTTGATGCTGGCTATCTGCTGGGAGTTCATCTGAGGTTTTCAAGTGCCTGCACGTGGCATCTCCAGACAGCAGTCGCAGAATAGTTGAACTTCTTACATGCTGACTGGCTTTCCCCAGAGCAAATCCCCCATGAAAATCAAGCAGAGGCTTCATAGCCTTGAGTTTTGTCTTGAGCTACCAGTTGTTGAGGGAGATGTGTTAAAATGTCTCAGTATAATTATATCTTTGGGTATGTCTCTTTGTAGTTTATCAAATTTAGAAAACTTTAGTCATTACATCTTTAATTTGTTTTTCTGTCTCTACTTTTTTTTTTCTGTCTCTTCTCATTTTGAGACTCAAATTCATGAAAGTTAGACCACTTGATATTGTCTCACAGGCAATGAAACTCAGTTCATTTTTTGGCAGTCTTTTTCTCTCTCTATTTTAGTTTATAGTTTCTAATATTGTGTCTTCAAGGTCACTGATATTTTGTTTTGCAATATCTAATCTGCGATTAATGTCAGACAATGGATTTCTTAGTATAAACAATATATGCTCATTTCTGGAAGTTTCACTTAGTTTTGTTTTATGTCTTTCATTTATTTCCTTATTCTAGTCATGCTTTTCTTTAAGTCTGTGATCATATTTGTTTTTATCGAAATTTTATCATTTCTGGATTTCCTCTGGTTACTGATTTTTCTCCTGGTTGTGGGTCACATTTTCTTAATTTTTTACAGGCCTAGTGATTTTTTAATCAGAAGCTTCACATCATGTATTATACATTTTTGAATGCTGTATTTTTTTTGTTTTGCTTTAATGAGTGTTAGACTTTGTTCTGGCAGTGAGTTAATTTATTTGCAGATCACCTTAATCCTTTTCTGACTTGTTTTTAACTTTTTGGAGGAGCAGAGTAACCTTTATCTCAGGATAAAGGCACAATCCTTGCAGTGGTTCTACTGAATATGTTTGGTGTTTGTGAGGATTTTCCACATTTACTGGTAAGAACTTGAATGCCTCCAAGTTCTGGGTGGAAATGGTTCAACATACAATTTCCTCCTGATCATTCTTTGCCAGCCACATGGAATTTCACCTTATGAATTCCTCAATATTTATCAACAAACTCAAAGGTCTTCTTTTTAGATTTCTGGATCTCTTTATCTATCCGCCCCCCCCCCCTTCATCCCTCTATGCCATAGATTCCGAGTACCACAGCCTCCTTGAGTCTGATTTCTGTACTCACAATACAGCAAAAAGACCATGCCTTACTGATATGTCATTGAGCATTAGACATGAATCTCTGATAAAGCAGAAATGATTCAGTGCAGCCCAACCACCATTTGGACCAAATAATCATAAATAGAAACAGAACTATGATAGTAAATTTTACGTTGGCCATTGGTCTGTCAGTTACATTATTTTCATTCACAAAATAATTCCCTGTTAAGATTTTTATGGTCAACCTTAAACCTTTCCATACAAATTTATAAAACAAATAGTATTTTTAAAACTGAATAAACTTATGCAAGAAATTATTTTGGGTAGACAACATTGTATTACTATATAAATATTATTAGTTTTATACGTTTATCTAAGTAATAAATATAAACAATGCTTTCAACTATTAGTGAGACATAAATATTAGATTTAAGTAAAAAAGATATTCCATTATTATGAATATTATAACTACATTTATTGATTTCTCATTCATTGAAGTCTTACTAGGTACTTTGTCTTCTAAACCTCATTAAGCCAAGCTAAAAAGTTAAAATGATCAGTGCTAATCTTTTATAATCTATTACTACATGCCAAGTGCATTTTCTGAACAAAGGATAAAAGTTTGTCAGTATCTTGTTATTATGAAGAGAAACTGGGTACTCCCATGGTTAAGGACATTTTATGCAGTAGTTTAAGATCACAGGCTCTGAAGACAGCTTAAATGGGTTTAAATTCTGGCTTGACTAGTTACTAAAAATGAAATTCACCAAGTTATTTAACTCGTTAATGCCTCAATTCCTTCATCTGAAATGGGGATAAGAGATACCTAACACTGAGTGTTGTGAAGATAAAAATTAGATAATACAGGTAAAGTCTTTAGCACAGTGACTGGAATATAAGTTAATACTGAAATTGGTTACATAGTTCTGCAGATATGTGTATTACAGAGTAGAGATGATGTAGAAGCAGAAGATCCTGGGTCCAAGAACATATGAAGTGTCTAAACATTCAGTGAGTTTAAGCAATAGATTAGCCAGATTTTCTATTCACATGAGACCATCTGAGTTTGGAACTGGCCTCTTAAATAGAGAAGAAAATTTTTATAATACTGTCTTATGTGCATGAAAATGAATATTTGGTATCAAATCTACCTCTTAAATAGAGTGGAAAACAGTGTCCTACTAGTGATGTAATGTTTTCTTGACAGACACTGGCTCCACCAAATTTGCCAGAATTTAAGTTTCCTGTAATGTGGTCCCAAGCTCTCAGCGCTAATCTCAGTACTTACCACATACTCTGTTGTACCTGTCTGACTATTGCTATACCCCACAAACTTTGAGTTCCTTGAAGGTACGTTTATTTTATTCCTTGGTGTTTACTTATATTTTATTCAAAATACCAAAACAGTAAATATTTTTAAATTTATATTGAATAAATAAATGAAGAGAAATGGAAGCATATTTTAAAAGCTCTGACTTTTTATTTTAATGGGGGGGTGAAGTGTGTGGAAGGTTTTTAAAAATATCATTATTTAAGAATAGCTTAAAAGATTGTCAATGATCTTCCTACTGGTAAAGTTATCCATAGTAATTTTTGCAATCCTGTACCTTCCTCCTCTTCTTTGTTTCCAATACTTAATTTCTGTGTAATAAGTTATTTTTAAAATAGTAATTTTGAGAAAAATAATAGAAATGCTGATAGGAGTTAATATTTTAAGAAAAAAATGAAAAAAAAAGTGTCAGCAGGACTCACAGACTGATAATTATGAGGTAATGTATCAACCACTTCTTCTCTTTACATCTCTCTACCTTTTCACCATTGAGTTCAAAATCTCCCACAAATGCTTGTCTCTTGAAGCATCTGTGTAGAGGATGTTTGTTTTACAAGGGCAATCAATGATATTATAAAGAATATAAGTATACATATAGCTGATTCACTTTGTTATACAGCAGAAACTAACACAACATTGTAAGGCAATTATACCCCAATAAAGATGTTACAAAAACAAAAGAACAATGAAGTGGAAAAGCAAAAAGAATCTAAGCTTTAATGACGTTGGCCTATAAATGCCTCTTAGTGGAGACAATAATAGATATTGGCAAATTTGTATGTCTTCTAACATTTTAGATTAGACCAAGAAGTTAATTTAATATTTTTGAATTGAGAAAAATTTTAAGTTTATTCAAATGATTACTCTTATATTACCTGTCAGTATACAAACACACAAGCACTCACACCCTTGCCTGAGCACAGAACGATTGTAGCTAATTCTCAAATGTACAAGTATGACTTGGGGTGCACAAGAAAGAAGGTATGGTAAAGCAACAACTGGGAAGTTATCTGGGAATCATTTTCAGAGTTTTCTAATTGAAAGGGAGCTATTTACATATTTATTGAGGACTTTAAATGTGCCAAAATACTGCATTGTGTGCAATATCAATTTTGTTACATTCCTGATTTCCCAAAGTCAGTAATTTGGCTTCTGAGGAAGACAGTTTAGTTAAAAATTACTGGGCTATGTGTCAAAAGTGCCAAGTTCAAGTACAGTATTTTTCAATTTCTCACTCTCTGACCTCAAGCATATTATTCATTTTCTATACATATTTTCGTAGACTCAAAAAACTTTAAGGCACTTAATTAAAAGAAAAAAAGTAGTCTACATGGAGAAAGTATAAATGGTAAGATAGAAAATTAACATCAGATCCAGATAGCCAAAGTAGTCTATTTTGATTGATTTGAAATCAGTTATTGTCCTAGCCCCACATTATTTCAGCTCACACTAGAATCATACTATATAATTCTTGTAATTTACTGTGTGTTTCTATGTGCACTTGGGTATGCTCTAACAGTTCAGTGTATATAATTCATTGTTCTCATTCCATACTGAGTTCAGTAAATTTTTTTTATTGCTTTATTTCCTTTAGGAAGATTAAGCAAATTTACTTAAATCAGATTATTAAAATAATAACTGAAGTTGTTGGTTTTAAAATAATGTATAATTCTGATGCCTACAAATAGAAGGTTAAATAAGCAACAATTTGCATTCTAGAATCATAGAAAACTTGGTGTCTGTCTTGCTTTGAAAGTTGTTTGTTTTATGATATAAAATGTTATTTAAACTTTTTAAGTTTTCCTTTCCTCAACAAGAAATGAGAGTAATAAAAGTTAGCTCTCTGTACTTAATAGGTGTCAGGCATGATGTAAGTACTTTAAACATATTTTAAAATTTAGTCCTCATGGCAATTCTATAAATCAGAATGTATTATTTATCTCTTCATTATATGGTTGGGAAAAATTAGAAAATGTGATTGAAAGGGACCAAACTTAAAAAAAAAAAAAAAATTAGATGATAGAGGTGGGATTTTGAAATTCTATCAGTCAGATTCCAGAGACACTCCATTATTCCTCCTCCCTGGCAACTTCTAATGAAATGAAGTGAAGACATTCACCTGCAGAGGAAGGCATGTGATGCTGATAGCTTACCATGTATTACAATATCGAAAAGCAAAAAAACAGATTAAAAAATCAGTCCCATTCCTGCCACTGTTGCTGTGTCTGTTACTATGACTATGGCTGCTAGCTATGATCCTTTTTACTGTCAAGATGTCTAAGGATCACAACAGCTTCTTCCATTTGCCCACCCTTTCTTTCTCTTGGAATAAAAATACATTGAAAAGGAGCTTTAAAGCTAAAAATAACAAAGGCTAGTGCAATATAACGTTTTACTAAATATACCAGTGATGGAGAGAAATTTCTCCTAAACTGCACTTCCCTGAAAATCATCCCTTGATCTCAAACCTATATTATTTGCTCATAGAACACCACACTGTTGCAAAAGATTTGAGCATTGTAAATCAACCATACTCCAATAAAAAATTTTTAAAAAAAGATTTGAGTCCATACCTTCTCATTTTGATTCATTATTAAAAAGTATAATCGCCAAGTTGCATACTGATTCTTGATTAGAGTTAACTTTATCCATACAAACTAAAATATGATATACACTTATTTCTCACTATTTTCAGAGAATACATCACATTACATTTGTAAGCATGCATGATCCACTCATATAGAGAATTCTGTCCTAATATCCTCTCTCACCTAGAAAAATTTCTGCTATGGTATTGGTCTGGTACAAGCATTTTGTAGAAAAATCTCAACTGGTCTATCTATAGTTAAAAATGTAAAACACTTGCTATACCTTAGAAACTTTTCAGACTGTCATAATAAATATCCCCAAATTGTACTACAGTGCTGTGTTCTAACTGGCAAGCATAGCCTCTTGTGGTGCATTATATTCTTAAAGTCAGAATCTTCAACATTTCTTGAACTCCTGCTAATCTTACCTTGTTTGTTAAATTCTAAACATAATTCAAATTCACATTTACACAGTCAGGGTTCAGATGGAGATTTTAAACCTTAGGGCATGTTCACATCTTAAGATGAATTTCTAATTATTTTATCTTCACACAATGCTATACTTTGTTAATTTAGTTTGTGCTTCATAGAGTAAGACTTTTTGAGCAGAAGAAAAAATTATGTTTATTTTATTATGAAGACCAATTTTCTTCTCTGTATCTCAGTTCTCTATCATCCACTCTGGGTGTTGAGTAGAAAACCTCTAATAGCTGTATCTCTTCATCAGTGTTCTAGTGTATTTGTATGTGTGTGTCCGTGTTATGTTTAATGAAAGAATGGGTTATTTTTATGCCTCCCTCACTCCACCTCCCCACAACATGCGGCCATAGACAGTTCTGGTTTTGTAAAAAGCATTACTAACCAGTAATTGCTCCCATCCGGGGAATTCCATGGCAGTCCAGTGGTTAGGAATCTGTGCTTTCACTGCTTGAGGGCCCAAGTTCAGTCCCTGGGAGGGGAGCTAAGTTCTCTCAAGCTGCATGGTGCGACCAAAAAAAACTAATTGCTCTCATCCAGTCAGCATGACCAAGTAGATAAAAATAGAATATGTAGGCTATGATGCCAAGCTTATTCCCACCCTCTATCACCTTATTCTTTCCAAACTCTAAGCCATTTCCCACAGGAAATAATCCTGAATAAAGAAAAATTCTATTCAATATTCTTCAGTTCAGAGTTTAATCTCAGCTTTGTTATTTCATAAACAATTTCATCTACAAATATTGCCTGAGTGCCCACTAAAATTCAAGTGCTATGTACATATCACAGAAGAAATAAGAAAGAGTAAAAGATACAATATTCTCTCAGATTTTATGGCTTAGGTACAGCTGTAGATGATTTTCCAGTCAGTTAAATTTGAGACATCCACTCAACTATAGGTTTTCTTTGAGAATTAAATGGAGCATGGTATTCAAAATATGAACTATCCTGATAAGAGATTATTAAACAATTTATTCTTTCTTCTGCCCTTGCTACTTTCCTGGTCATGACTCTATGCTATGATTAAAAGTTAATTGCACTACTTCAACATTTCCAAGCTCTAGGTTCTTGAGGTGCCCTAGACTGGCTCAATTAAAGACTGTCATCCTTAAATATTTCCTTTGATAACTAGTTTAATGCCCCATATAGTTCTGGTGCCAGGATCCTTCTCTTCAAAATGTCTAAAGACTGTCCGTGGTAATTTCCATGACACAGTGCATTAGGCTCTGCTACACAACTACTCTTCTGCCTGATACTGGTACTTGTATTCCAGCTACCTATAGGTCACTCCTACACATCACCTTGAAAATCCTTCTTTGTTGCTCACTATCATTCTTGATTACAATTAGGTTTCACCTGCTTGCACTGCCTTCTTCCACTATTAGGACCTGTGTGCTGTTCAGCAACAACAGTGCCTCCACATACTTCCCTTCCTTACTTGTTTTTATCCACAGTAAACAATTTACCACAGCCAATTAATCTCAATAATGATATTCTCAGCTTTAAAATAATACATGTTAAAAATGGCTACCTGTATAGTTTGGGGTGTTCATTATTCTGGATAATCTTGTGTAGCATACATTATGTTTACAGAGAAACTATTTTGCTCCAACTGTATATGTTTCATTTTGTTTTGGTAAAATTCCCCTTCATTTTATTGAGCTATAATTGGCATGCAATGTTTCCAAGTGCCCATTCATGAAGTTTCACTCAAACACAAGGTTAATTTTGATCATTTTCTAAAGGAAAGGTGATTCTTGACTCATACTAAAGTGCCTATATCTCTTGTAATTATATTTCATTAGAAACAGTTATCTGCTTTTCTCTAGAGTAAGGTACAACTTTTCAAAATATAGGAAAATGATAAGTATCACTTGGTATCTAAACAAGAGTACTAATCAGTGGAAAGTTTTGTTAAAATCACCCACATTACCACCACCCAATCATTTATTTTTATTCTTTTTTCTTACTCCTTGGTAACATTCTTATTCTGGAAGATGAATATATTATGTTAAATGTTTCCTTTCCTTCATACATGGACAATTTCTATTAAGTATACGTATGACAAAGTAGAGTAATGGAAAGAATCAAATGAACTATAAATATCATTGTACTAGACTGGTCATAAATATGGAAGCATTGCAATGGATTTCTGGGGAAATCTTCCTTTTTGAATATGAATAGTGATATGTAATATTCTTGCTTCTGTAAAGAATAGAAACTAAATAAACTGCTAATAATGCCTAAATAACAAAAAACAGCTTCATCTCCAGAAATTAGAAATTTAGTGTTTACTTTTTAAAATATGTGGTTTGACTTTGGACCTCTTGGAACACCTGCAAACAGAGATCACTGATGCTATGTTAAGATTTCACTTTGGAAATGGAGAAACTGTAAATTAAAAATAATATCAAAGAAACCTCCACTCAGCAGAAGCTTCCAAACTTAGAATACTTAATTTCTACATTTCTACATAATCTAGACACATGCCATAGATGAAGGTAGTTGAAAAACTGATATAAAAACTTCTATGTCTTCATTCACTTTTGCAGACTCTGAGAGAACCCACAAAATGGAGGTGTGTACCAAAACATATGTTAAGTTTTAAATTAGTAAAATTTTTACAGAAAAAGACAGTACATAAGAATGAAATTAAAACCATTCTGTTTCAGTTTTCATATACAAGGACAACCTAATTTATCTAACTTACTTGAATCAACTTTTTCTCATATATTTAGAAAAGGTGTGTGTGTGTGTGTGTGTGTGTGTGTGTCCATGACTGAGGAATCCACCTGTCAGTTGTACTTTCTCATAACGTGCAAGTCATTGCTTAGAACTCCTGGACAATAGTGTCCTAAATAGGATGCTGAGCTCTCTGCACAGCTATCAGCAAAGGAATGAATATCAGACAGACTACACTCCTCTGTATTGTATATTTTAATTATTTTTCACCTTCTCCACACAAGATTTCCCAAGATTATCAAACATTACTGTCAGAGGAACTTCAAAGCAATGCAAATAACTTGCAAGTGAATGTTAAATTCCTCTAATTTGGAAGTCCCTGCTCATCTAACACTTCAAAGATCTCGCTGGCCATCATCCCCTGTGGTAGTTGCCTTCCTGCCATGTTGTTGGGCTGCTTTCCCTCTCCCCACTTCCCTTCTTATTTATCTCTTTGTCTTCCCTTACCTGTCCTCTTTTCTAACTTTCCTCACTGCCTTTTAATGCCTTACCCAGAGTTTTTTTCTAGACTATTTTCTCTCTCTCTCTCTGTCTCTCCCCTACCCCCTTGGTCAACTTACTTTCTTTTGTGCTCCAATTTTGTCACTCTTTTATTTCCACTCACATCATCATACTTTTTGGACTCTTTGTCTTCCTCAAGGAGCATATGAAGGTAATTCTTCTTAATTAAATGCAAATGCTTCTTAAGAGAAACTCTGGTTCTAGCTACTAAAATAATACTTCCTTCAATCCAATAAACAAGTCATCATTTCATGTACAACAACAAGAAAATGTGTAGTGGCATGTGGGTAAGTCTCCTTTTCATGAATATGAAACTGTTGCTTATATTTATGCTTTTCAATCGCAATAATTTTGCAGTAAATTATATGATTGAATATTCTTTGTGTATGTAAAAATGTTAGGTAGCTTGGAAAATTATGTATTATGATTGGAATCTTATATTCATATATAAGGGTATTAGTTTGGAAAATTAGGACAACAGAGCTCATTAAAATGTCAGATTTGTGCATTTGGTTATTTAAAATTATTATGAAATACTGAAAATATGCAAAAGATATAAAGAATAAAGTACACAAGCCTCCCACACCAACATACCCTCCAGGATGCATGCAAAATCTGACATCTCCCTAAAGGAAATCACCATTCTCTCTAGATAGATAGGTAGATAGATAGAGAATGGGATTGATTTATACATAATTTTTAAGACTATATGATGTATTTATATTTTTATTTAGCAATATGTAGTTATGCTTTCAATGTTTTTATTTTATAAAAAGCATGTGATATTTTATATATTTCTTTAGATATTTTTAATCTTAATATATTCATTGTGTCACATTTATAGGTTTTCTTAAATTAAACAACTCTTGCATTCCTGGGGTGAATCCAACTCAATCCTAGTAGTTTACAAACATGTATCTACATAATTAAATGCATGGAAAAGAGAGAAGAGGGTATTTGGATTACATTTGTAATAATTCTTAATATTATTTTGCCTATTTTCATAAATGATATTGACCTATAAAGATGAGTTTGTGCAGTACTTCTCTGTATCAAATTTCAAAGCCATACTAGTCTTATAAAATTAGTGGAGAGCACAACTCTGTTTAACAATTTATACTAGCAAATTTTTATATATCCAGAACTAATTATTCCTTGAATGAATGTAAAACTATACACACCTGCTTTATTTAGACTTTTTATATACTACTTTAAATTGCACACTTCAGTGGTTTTTAACATTTTTACTATGCTTTGCCACTATCATACCTACCTAATTTCAGGACATCTCTGTAACAAATCCTTACCCCACCAAAAGAAAAAAAAAAAAAATTGTACCTATTAGCAGTTAGTTTCAATACTCCTTTTCCTTATCCCCTGAAAACCATTAATCAACTTTCTTTCTTCATTAACTTTCCTATTCTGAATATTTCATATAATAAAGTCACACAATTTGTGGCCTTTTGTGCCTGATTTATTTCAGCTAACTAATTTTTTCAATGTTCATTAATGTTGTAACATCTAGCAGTGCTATATTCCTTTTTGTGTGTGAATAATATTCCATTATGTGGATTTACCACATTCCTTTATTTATTCATCAGCTAATGTTTCCACTTTTTGGTTATTATAAATAATGCTGCTATAAACGTTTGTGTACAAGTTTTTGTGTGAACATATGTTTTCAATTTTGGGGTATGTACCTAGGATTGGGATTGTTGGGTCATATGACAATTCTGCATCCAACTTTGTGAGGAACTGCCAGATTCTTCTTACGTTATCACTACCAATGTGTGAGGATTCCAATTTTTCCACACTCTTGGCAGCACTTATTACTTTCAATTTTTTTGATCATAGCCATCTTAGAAGTTGCAAAGTGGTATCTCATATTGGTTTTGATTTTCATTCACCTAATGACTAGTGATATTAACATCTTTTCATGTGCTTACTGGTTGTTCGTATATCTTCTTTGGAGAAATGTCTGCTCAAATCATTTTCCCATTTTAGCATTGTATTATTTGTCTTATTGTTGAGTGGCAAGAGTTATAAATTATGAATTCTAGACCTTTATCAGGTATATGATTTGCAATTATTTTCACCCATTATGTGGGTTTTCTTTTCACTTTATTGATAATATTACTTGATGCACAAAAGTTTTTAACTTTAAGTCAAATTTATCTACTATTTGATTGCTTATAGTACTTTTGGTGTCATATATTAGTTGCCTAATTAAAGTCTTGCAGATCCCTCTTTGTTTTCAGCTAAAAGTTTGATATTGTTAGCTCTTACATAGGAATTTTAAAATTCTGTTTTCAGGTAATTTTTTTATGCTGTGTGAGGTAGGTATCCAAATTTACTATTTTGCATATGGATATACAGTTGCCTTAGCACCATTTGTTGAAAATACTACTCTCTCCGCGTTGGATAGTTTTGACATCCTTGTCAAAAATCAAATGATCATAAATATATGTGTTTATTTCTGGGATCTCAATTATATTCCTTTGGAATACATGTTGATCCTTATGTCAGCAATAGTGTTTTGATTACTGTACTTTTACAGTATATTTTCAAGTCAGGAAATGAGAGTGCTCCAACTATGTTCTTTTTCAAGATTTTTTTGACTATGCTCTGTACCTTCAATTCCATATCAATTTTAAGATCAGCTTTTTAATTTCTTTAAAAAGAAAGGCTATAGGAATTTTGATAGAGCTTGATTGAATCTTAGATAAATTAGGGGAGACATCATTTAACAATAATTAATCTTCCAATCCATGACCACAGGATGTTTTTCCTTTTTTTCTTCCCAACTTTATTGAGGAATACTTGACCAGTATAATTATATATATTTAAAGGGTACAACATGATTTAATATAAATGTACATTGTGAAATTATTACCAAGATCAAGATGATTAACATATCCATCACCTCACATAGCTAACTCTGTGTGTATTAATAAGATGTAAGATTCACTCTCAGCAACTTTCAACTATATAATACTGTATTATTAAATATAATTACCATGCTGTACATTAGATCTTCAGAATTTATTTTTCTTATAGCTGAAAGTCTGTACCTTTTGACCTACATCTCCTTATTTCCTTTTTCCCCCAGGCTCTGGCAACCAAGATTCTTTTCTCTGTTTCTATTAAATTGGCTCTTTATAAAAATAAAAAAAAAATCAGATTCCACATATAAATGTTACTATACAGTATTTGTCTTTCTCTGTCTGACTTATTTTGCATAGAGTAATACTCTCCAGATTCATCCATGGTATCTTAAATGGCAGGCTTTTCTTTTCCTTTTCTTTTCTTTTTTTTTTGACTTAATAATATCCCATTGTATATACATACAACATTTCCTTTAGACATTCTTCCATAGGACATTTAGATTATTTCCAAATCTTGGCTATTGTAAGTAATGCTGCTATGAATAAGGATGTGTAGATACCTGTTCAAAAGAGTAATTCATTACCTTCAGATATATTCCCAGAAGTAGAATTGCTGGATCATATGGTAGCTCTATTTTTAATTTCTTGGCAAAGCTTCATACTGTTTTCCATAGTGGCAGTGCCCATTTATATTACTAACAAAGCTGCCAAAGTTTCCTTTTAACACCACATCATCACAAACACTTGTTAGATTTTATCTTTTTGATAATATCATCCTAACAGGTATGATATGATACCTTATTATGTATTTTATTTGAATTTCCCTGATGATTAGTGACATTGAACACTTTTTAATGTACATATTGGCCATTTGTATATCTCCCTTTTGAAAAATATCTATTCAGGTCCTTTGTCCATTTTCTAATTGGGTTGTTATTATTATTATTATTGCTATTGAGTTTATGAGTTTTTAAATCTATTTTGGATATTAACACCTTATCAGATATATGATTTGCAAATATTTTCTCTCATTCTATATGCTGCCTTTTCATTCTGTTGATGGTTTCCTTTGCTGAACAGAAACTTTTTAGTTTGATGTAGCCCCACTTGTTTATTTTTGCTTTTGTTGCCTTTGCTTTAGGTTTCAAATCCAAAAATATCATTTCCAAGACCAATGTCAAGAAGCTTACTGCCTCTGTTTTCTTCTATGAATTTTAAGATTTCAGGTCTTACATTTAAGCCTTTGATCTATTTTGAGTTATGTTTTGTGAAGGTATAAGGGTCCAGATTTATTCTTTGTTTATGAATATCTAGTTTTCTCTACTCCATTTTTTGAAAAGACTATCTTTTCCCCATTGTGTGTTCTTGGTGCCCTTATGAAAAATTAGTTGACTGTATATGTGTGGGATTGTGTCTGGGCTCTCTATTCTGTTCCATTGATCTATGTGTCCGCTTTTATGCCAGTACCATACTGTTGATTGCATTTATTTTTATATTCTCAAAGTAATTTTCAATCTGTTTGTAGTTTCAGAGTACAAGTCTTGCAATTCTTCTTTAAAATCTATTTCTAGGTATTTTGTTACTTTTGATGTTATTGTATATGGAAATGATTTCTTAATTTTTTTTAGATTTTTCATTGTGTATGGAAATGCAATGAATTTTTATATATTAATTTTGTGTTGCTCTAATATGTTTTGTAGTTCTTATTTTTTAATATATAAAATTATATCACCTCCAAATAGAGATAGTTTTACTTATTCTAATCTAATCTTCATGCTCTTTATCTCTTTTACTTAACTGCTCTATCTAGAACCTTCAGTGCAGGATAAAATAACAGTGGTGAAAGGAAATTCCGTTTTTGTTTTTTGTTTTTTCCCCTGATCTTGGAAAGATTTCAGGCTTTCATAATTAAATATAAACTTCGCTTAGTGGGTTTTTACATAGATGTTCTTTATCACAGTGAGAATGTTTCCTTCTACTCCTATTTTGTTGAGTATTTTTAAAATCTTACAATGTGTTGGATTTTCCCAAACATTTTCTTCTGTACCTAGAAGGCCATGTCCTCCCCATATGTATCTCACCATATTAATACTTCAATTATATTAACATGGTAAATACACTGTTTGGGTGTTGCAAGATGAGCCACCTTATACTCCTGGGATAAATTCCATTTGGCCATGGTGTATAATCCTTTTTGTATGCTGCCGAATTCTTTTGCCAGTATTTGTTGAGGATGTTTTGCATCTATATTCACAAAGGATATTAGTCTGTAGTTTTTTGTTTGTTTGTTTTTGTTGTTTGTTTTTTGTTATGTCTTTTTCTGGCTCTGGTATCAAGGTAATACTGGCTTCAAACAACGAGTTATGCTGAGTAACATAATGAAGGGATCCTTCCTCTTCTGTTTTTGAAATATTTTGAGAAAAATTTGTGTTAAGTTTTCTTTAAATAATTTGTAGACTTCAGTGAAATAAAGCAGTCCTGATCTTTTATTGCTGAAAGTTATTTTTTTTTATTTTTAAAGTTTTCTTATTCAGTGACTTCTGAAAATTATGAACTCCATGCCTTTACTTGTTATAGGACTGTTTAGATTTTATTTTGTTGTTGAGTAAATTTTGGTAGCTTGTGTGCTTTTAGTCATTTTTCAATGCCATTTATGTTATCTAAGTTTTCATAATATTCCCTTACACTTTTTTTTAATCATTTTATCTCTGTAAGCTGGTAGTAATGTCCTTTCTTTCATTCCCAGTTTTAGTTATTGAGTCTTCTCTCTTTTTTCATGGTTAGTCATTGTAGAACATTGCCAGATTTGTTGATATATTAAAGAACCAAATTTTGGTTTTACTCATTCTATTATTTTTTTTTAATTCTCTATTTAATTTATCTCTTCTCTAATCATTATTACCTCTTTCCTTCTAGTTTTGGTTTTAGTTTTTTTTTTTTTTCTAGTTCCTTAACATGTAAAATTTATTGAGACTTGTTTTATGGCCTATTATCTAGTCTTAAGAATATTCTGAGTGCACTTGAGAATAATATGCATTCTGCTCCTGTTGGTTGTATGTTATGTCTAGTTGTTACATAGTGTTGTTCAAGTATTCTATATTCTTGCTGATTTTCTGCTTTATAATTGAAAGTGGGATATTGAAGTCATCAACTATTATAATTTAATTGTCTATTTCTCACTTCACTTCTGTTAGCTTTTGTTTCATGTATTTTGGGACTCTGCTTTTTGTTGCATATATGCTTTCAATTGTTATATCTCCTTAATGGATTGAACTTGTATTTTCTTGACAGATTGAACTTTTATAATTTTATAATTTATAATTTATGTCTTTGTCTGTAGTAATAATTTGTGTCTTAAAATATATTTTGTCTGAAATCAATATAGCCATTCCAGCTCTTGTTTAAGTAGTGTTTGCACCTAATGCGTTTTTCAATCATTTTATTTTTAACTTGTTAAAATGAGTCTCTTGAAGACATCTTATAGTTGAATCATTATATTTTTATCTTTTCTAACACTGCCTGCTTTTTGATTGGAGGATTTAATATATTTATATTTAATTAATACTGACTTAGTTCAATAGTATACAAAAACTTTGCTCCTGTGTGTGTCTAACTCCTGCCTTTGTGCTGCTATTGTTAAATTCCTTCTATATACACTGTGTGCCCATTAACATATATTTATGCTTATTTTTATACAATTGTCTTTTAAATCACACAGAAAAAATGTACAAACAAAAATACATTGGTATGGTATTTTATATTTCAAAATCTTCTCTTTAGCTTAGAACAGGTTGATTATTATGTGTCAAGTCGTAAAATGAGGTTTATTGTACATGGAGTTTATTGAGTCTCTTGAATGAATAGACCAGTTTTTAATCAAATTTGGGAATATTTTTGACATTATTTCTTTTGGACATTGTTTTTTCAAATATTTTTCAAATATTCTTTCTTCTCTTTTCCTCTTCCTTCTCCCTTTAAGCTTCCCCATAGTACGTATGCTTGATGGTGTCCCACTGGTCTCCGAGGATTTGTTCATTTTTCTTCATTCCTTTTTTTTCTGTCCTGTGACTTGGATAACCTCTCTGTCTACAATGTATAATATGTATATAAAGCATAAACCACATTTAATGTATCCTATATAACAGATCTGTTGTAATTATAATTCTGCTTCTGATTGAATCATAATTCAATATAATATTATTTAGTCCTCTCTTTTTGATTTAGGATATTGTTAACAGACTGTTCTAAAATTATTTATCACAATGTATTAGAACTAAAAATATATAATTATGATGTATTTTTTTAACATATTTATTGGAGTATAATTGTTTTACAATGGTGTGTTAGTTTCTGCTTTATAACAAAGTGACTCAGCTATACATATACATATATCCCCATATCTCCTCCCTTTGCGTCTCCATCCCATCCTCCCTATCCCACCCCTCTAGGTGGTCACAAAGCACCGAGCTGATCTCCCTGTGCTATGTGGCTGCTTCCCACTAGCTATCTATTTTACATTTGTTAACGTATATATGTCCATGCCATTCTCTCACTTCTCCCCAGTTTACCCTTCCCCCTCCCTGTGTCCTCAAGTCCATTCTCTATGTCTGCATCTTTATTCTTGTCCTAGGAATAAAGGTTCTTCTGAACCACTTTTTTTTTTTTTAGATTCCATATATATGTGTTAGCATACGGTATTTTTTTTCTCTTTCTGACTTACTTCACTCTGTATGACAGACTCTAGGTCCATCCACCTCACTACAAATAACTCAATTTCGTTTCTTTTTATGGCTAAGTAATATTCCATTGTATATATATGTGCTACATCTTCTTTATCCATTCATCTGTTGAGGGACACTTAGGTTGCTTCCATGTCCTGGCTATTGTAAGTAGAGCTGCAATGAACATTGTGGTACATGACTCTTTTTGAATTATGGTTTTCTCAGGATATATGCCCAGTATGGGATTGCTGGGTCGTATGGTAGTTCTATTTTTAGTTTTTTAAGGAACCTCCATACTGTTCTCCATAGTGGCTGTATCAATTTACATTCCCTCCAAGAGTGCAAGAAGATCCCCTTTTCTCCACACCCTCTCCAGCATTTATTGTTTGTAGATTTTTAATGATGGCCATTATGACTGTATTCATACTGAGGAAACTCAAAATCCAGGATTTGAACATAAAGCATGAACTTTTCCATGTGAATTTTAAATGCCTTAAAATTCAAATTTTATTTCGTCAGTGTGAATTTAATTTGTCAATGAACTAAATATTACCTATCAACAGAATATTTATGTTGATTGTGTCTTTGATTAAATACAAATTCAATAATCAAGAAAGACCTCCTTTATAGCACAGGAAATTCTACTCAATACTCTGTAATAACATATATGCAAAATAACCTGAGAAAGAATAGATATATGTATATGTACAATTAAGTCACTTTGCTGTACACCTGAAACAAACACAACATTGTAAATCAACTATATTCTGTTATAAAATAAAAATAAAAATTAATAAATAAATACAAATTCAAGTAAAAATGCCAATCCATATTCTTTCTAAGACATTATTCCTTAAAAAATAATGAATAGAAAGTTAATAAATTGTCTCATATCTGAGAAAATTGAGTTAGGATATCAGATATTTGAAGACATGATAGGACTTGAAAAGATGCCACTTGAATTATTTGTATTGTTATTGACATTTAACTCTACTTATACATGATAGCAAAAACAGAAACAGGAAGAAATGCAATAGAACATCAGTTGCAGAGAAGTTGTATAATATTTTACTGGCCTATGTTTTCTCATGAATCATGTTTTTAAACACTCAGAGTCAACTAGGTATTTTGTTGTTGTTTGTTTGTTTTGTTAAAACTCTGTCATGGCAAACAATTTATTTTTTTAAGCACTAAATAGTTTCATTTTATATGTGAATGTTCAAAAAAACTCTCAGTGTTAATAAATTTTTATCATCTATTTATCTTTTTCCTTGTGCTGAGAAATTTTTAAAAACTATTTTTTAATTTAGTAGGTTTTCCAGATGTCTTTTTAAAGTCATGTACCCAATTAAGACTCTACTATGCAGCATTTATTTTTCTCAAAAGAGGTCACATTGTCAGCACTTTCTACAAAAAGTGTTTACATGGTGAAAAGGATTTAAATAAGATATGCTTCTAGTGAAAGGCTAAGTATCCTGTGGGTGTACAGTAAATGATATTTAAGGGAATGACTGGCAGCAAATTCCATTTAATCAAGTCAACTTTCACTGAGAGTCTAAGCTATTATAGATGTTAAAGGTATAAAAATGGGTAAAAAGATTGCCTCCAATCTAAAGAAGTTTAAGTTCTTTTGCTAGAGATAAACATTTTCATAACTCTAAAAATGGGTATTTGTTTTTTCTAAATCAGCAAATATTAGTCAAAGTTCATTATAGACTAAGTAATATGTGAAGATTTGGATAATAAAAATTCCTGATCCTCTTGTTCCAAAAGCTGACAGTGAACTTTCAAATATAGCAAGAAAAGATTCAGTCTTTCAACAAATACCTATTTTTGCAAAATTGTGTGTGTGTGTGTGTGGGTGTGTGTTTTCAGGAAGATTTTATTGAGACAGTGATCGTGTTCCTGTGCTGTCCCTTATGAGTAGGACGTAGATGGGGAGAGAAGATAGAGATAAGTTGATTTTGTAAGCAGAAATGAAGAACACCAAGAGCTAAGACTTGATGCCTGAACATAATGTTCAAATCAAGAAGTGAGAAGCTTACAATCCAAGGAGGATTGTATAGAGACTTGCAAGCTATAACAAAGTACTTGTTCATATTCCTTTGTTTGTCTTTTATCTAGTTGACATAAAACCTTAAATCATAGTATTTATTCTCTGTAGATTTCACCCTTCCGGTTGTGCAGAGTCCATAGGCAGGAAAACAGTATGAGGGTAAGTGTGGTTCAGTTTGTTCATGATAGATAAGAGCAATTTCAATAACCAAGAAGAGGTCAAAATACAAGGATGAACTTCCAATAGATGAGTTATATAGCCCCCAAAAGGAACAGGTGTTAACAAACAAAACCTCTATTACTTTGTTATTCTGTAAATAACAAAAATAATAAATCTTCGGACAGTCGAAAGTGTACTATTCACAGGAGAAAGAGGCCAGGAGTAGTCATGGTATCCTTCAAGAGCCTCTCTTCTGCCTGTGTGTCAGTGCAAAGACTTTGATGACCATGATATTGTTAGTCTTGGCACCATGCTAGTTACATGTAATAACCTTGATGTGTCACAGAATTAATTAGATCTCTGCCTAGCTGAACATTAGAAATATTTCTCTTTAATAACTGGTGGGAGAGAGGCATTGGGGGTGTAAGAGATGGGAGTGGAAGTTGTAACTATGGCAAATAACATTCTAATTTTGTCCTGAAAGCTAGAATATTAAAAAGGAATAGTATATCATGTAACATGAGAATATCAACTTCCCAAGCTACTTGTACCATAGGTGTCCTAAAATTTTCAATAGCTCTCTCTTACCCAGTTTTTCAATACTTGGATGTTTCCTTTTGTTATTGATCATTGACATCTATAGAAGTCTATCTGATATTGTAGATAGCTTGTCAAGTTCCTGTATTTTCAAAATAACTTATTCTAGTACCATTTACTATAACTGGGACATCTTTTGGATATTTGCTGTGTAATATAATGTGGTTCCACATCTGATCTTTTATAATTTTTACACAGCATTTCAGATGTTTCACTACTATCCTGCTTACTTAGATTTGGTTCCCTCTTGAATATTGATGTCAGATTTGAATTGGCTTCTCATCTGTTAATCTGCTTGTTTTGGAATCAGTTATCTCTCAATATTTTTCTTATTTTGATGGGCTCATTTAGTCTAAGCTCAGTCTTATCTGCTTGTTTAATATTGTAAAGCCAGTTTTATATTCAGGTTTATATTAATCCCTTCTTTTAAAAGTTTATAGCAATTATTTGTAGATTTTTAAATTATGGCCATTCTGACCAGTGTGGCGTAATAGCTCATTGTAGTTTTGATTTGCATTTCTCTAATGCTTAGTGATGTTGAGCATCTTTTCATGTGTTTGTTGGCAATCTGTATATCTTCTTTGGAGAAAGATCTTCTGCCCATTTTTTCATTGGGTTTTTTTTTTTTTTTTTTTTGATATTGAGCTTCATGAGCTGCTTGTATATTTTGGAGATTAATCCTTTGTCAGTTGCTTCATTTGCAAATATTTTCTCCTATGCTGGAGAGAGTGTGGAGAAAAGGGAACCCTCCTGCACTCTTGGTGGGAATGAAAATTGATACAGCCACTATGGAGAACAGTATGGAGGTTCCTTAAAAAATGAAAAATAGAACTACCATATGACCCAGCAATCCCACTACTGGGTATATACCCTGAGAAAACCATAATCCAAAAGAACCATGTACCACAATACTCATTGCAGCACTATTTACAATAGCCAAGACATGGAAGCAACCTAAGTGTCCATCGACAGATGAATGGATAAAAAAGATGTGGCACATATATACAGTGGCATATTACTCAGCCATAAAAAGAAAGGAAATGTTATTTGTAGTGAGGTGGATGGACCTAGAGTCTGTCATACAGAGTGAAGTAAGTCAGAAAGAGAAAAACAAACACCGTATGCTAACACATATATATGGAATCTAAAAAAAAAACAAAAATATGGTTCTGATGACCCTAGGGGCAGGACAGGAATAAAGACACAGATGTAGAGAATGGACTTGAGGACACGAGGAGGGGGAAGGGTAAACTGGGACGAAGCGAGAGAGTAGCATTGGCAATATACACTACCAAATATAAAGTAGATAGCTAGTGGGAAGCAGCTGCATAGCACAGGGAGATCAGCTCAGTGCTTTGCGAACACCTAAAGGGGTGGGATAAGGAGGGTGGGAGGGAGACTCAAGAGGGAGGGGATTTGGGGATATATGTATGCATATAGCTGATTCATTTTGTTGTACAGCAGAAACAAACACAACACTGTAAAGCAATTATACTCCAATAAAGACGTTGAAAAAAAAAGTTTATAGCAATTACAGTGAAGACCCAAGTTATCTTCTTGCATAAATATCAGTCTAGTAACTAGTTTAAAACATTATCTTAAAAAATCTGTAATAATTCTTTCACCAAAACTGTCCTGCAGAGCAATTAAAGTTGTACTTTCTTCAATGCATTTTCATATTTTCTCTATACTTATTACTAATATTTATCTTTCAAGATTGTTATATATATATATTTCTCAATACAATTGATCTAGTTCAGAAAATGTAGGGAATACATTTCAGTATTTTTAGCATCTTTAATTTCTTTTTATTTTTTATTAACTTCCCCCATCTTGTCTTATGTTTAATGCTTAGATTCTAAATAGATCTGAAATAATTCTTCATACATATTAACACTATATAGGGGATTTGTTTTTAGGGCTAGCTTGAGCAATATGATGTTTTTCTTTCAAGTTAATTTATTATTAATTTCTACAAAAGTTATTATTTCTAACCATTAGCACCATGGCACAATACCAACCTGCTTCTTTGAATAAGTAGCACATTGGCTAACTCAAACATTTAAAATATTCAGATTAGGTTTCAGACATTTACCTAAGTTTTAGAGTTAACGGCCATGTAACAAAACTAAATGAAATCAACTTGCCTCTGAACATTTTGTTTTCCTGAACAGTTGAAGTCAGCTGTTAAAAGTTTCAAAGGGGTTTAAAGTACTATATCAAAAGGTAAAAAATATCAGTGATAACAAGGCTTAATATGAGGGCTAAATACAGATGTTTGATAACTTAGAAGAAGAAGAAAGATGAAGTGTAGTTGTCCATGTGTTTGACGAAATGAAATATTATACATGTAGAGAGTATCTAAATGTATATAACATAAATCAGATATATTATAATTAATATAAATATATATAATATGTAGCTATAGGGCTTTAAGAACAATATTACAATATCCAGAAAAGCACTTTCTGTGGGTTCTGATTTAATGTGCAACTTTATGTAAATGCAGAGACAAGTACTGATGATTGACATTTTAGGATTTAATATTGACTTGTAGTAAAATGATATGTTTTGGAACAGGCTAAACTTGTTTTTACACCCAAGCTTTGTCACCTACTAAGGGATCACAACAAACTTCTTTACCAATTTTAAGTCCTATTTCCTAATATATGAAACGTGAAATGGTTCTTGGATGTGTTAAATCTGAAAACATATGTAAAAATCCAGGCTTCCTGAAAGTCTTTTATAAGTGTGAGCTTTCTTTCTCTCCACCAGCCCCTAACTTCACCCCAGCACTCCTGCTCAGGTCATGTATTACTAGATTAATCATTTTGAGTCCAGAGTCTCTGTCCTACTGGTCTTTGTGTTCCCAGAATGAGCAAAATGACTGGCTTACAGTGGGTGTAAAATGCTATTGGGTTGAAGGAAAAAAATAGTAAATAGATAGGTGAAAGAAGAAGAAAAGGAAGTGATCTCAGGTGGCTTCAACCTGCAGTGGCTTGAAGCAGGATTTTGGTTCCAGCCAGAGATTGAAGTCAGACCATGGCTGTGAGAGCGCTGAATCCTAGTCACTAGACCAGTGACCAGTGACAAGACCCTGGCCCGTCAGCTTTGCAGAAATGAATCCCCACAAAGATGGAAAGTAGTGAAACAAGTAAAGTGTTTATTAGCAGGAAAAAGAGTACATATGTATAGACACATGGGTGGGCTCAGAGAGAGAGGTGCATCACCATGGTAGTTTGAATAACTTTTATGGGGCATTTCTTCTGGGTTTCCATCAGCCAATCATCTTGCTTTGCCTGGCTCTGAGTCCCTATTTGGTATATCTCGGGGTCCTCCCACGTGTGCGCACACATCTCTTAACCAAGATGGATTCTAGTAAAGAGGCCAATGGATAGGTTCACATCATTTACTAAGAGGTGACGCCTCCCCACCCTTTGACCTCCAAGGAGCCTTTCTGTGCATGTATAGTCAGGAAGGTCTCCTTGACCTTGAGAATGAGAAATATGTGGTCTCTTATCTTTTAACTGGGCAGGTCTCAGCTCTTTCTTGCTCCTGCTATTTTGGAGTATCTGTCCACAGGGGACAACTCCAGCTGTTCAGCCTGGGGCCCATCTATCTCCTGCCTCAGAAGGAAGGAAGGAAGGAAGGATGGGAGGGAGGGAGGGAGGGAGGAGGGAAGAACTGTAGAGAACACAAAAAACTTAAATTATCATTTTAACTTTTACCCTGAATATTATGTACTATCATCTCCATTAACAGATAAAGGAACTACAATTACATTTTCAATTGAAAAACTTTGAAATTACTGAAGCATATCTTAGCAAATGCCAAGAAAACATCTTTAGAAAGTGAAAAAAATTTAAATACTACAATGATCATTATTAGAAGACAATTAAATTAAATATCAATATAGCAGAGTAGTTTATTCTGGTAAAATATGGAAATTTAATGAACTCAAACAGAAAATGGATGTAATATGATGGCACAATTGAATCTAAATTCTTTGGGTGAACATCTTTCTATTCTCAAAGAAAAATGCATTTGCAATTCAACATGTAGAATTAAAGGACACTTTTGAAAGTTTTAAATTCTCAAAACAAAAGCCATCCATTCCAGATAAGAATGGCTGCAAATACAGTGAGATTAGGGAATGTTCAAGTAGAAAAACACCAGCTTCTAGCTCATTTTATATTTCAAATATGGAGTTTTGATTCTTCCCACAACATTTTACTGAACAATAGAAATAAACTAGTTCTGAGAGTCCTCAAATGAAGATTCAACTCAGCACAGTGGTTTCCTTCACAAGGAAAGAGTAAAGAAGACAATTCTTCTTAGGAAACAGTGTTGGTTAAAGAAAAATAGATAAAATTTAAGCAGTGTCTGGCTCCTTAATATGTCACAGTGGGTGAGAGTTTTCTCTTACAAGTTGCTTTCCATCTACTTACTGAAACATGTCAAAAGGAACAACAAAGGGTATCTCTTAATCCCTTTCACAATTTAGTGGATGAAGCCATCTATCCTGATGGGAGTAGAATAAAGCTTATATCTCAAACATGACTAATAGGTTATCTCTAGATGATCTAAAAGAAAATCTGAATAAAATATCCAGGTTTTCAGAGTGGTTATATATTCCAGGGTTGTATCTCTCAACTGTTCATAGCATGCACGTGGAAATACTAGGATTCAGTTAAGATATAACCAAATTCGAGAGGTTACTTTGGGAAGCTCACTGTGCATGAAGACTTTGCTTATCTTAATTTATTCTGAAATGAAACCATCATTATGATTATGCTTAACTGAAGAAGAAGATGTAGTATTTTCACTTTGAACCAGTTTCTGTTCTGTTGGTTGATAATTAATATACAAAAAGAGGTAATATGGTACGTTAATTGCTCCTCTATCAATTGAATTGAAATTGAAATAATAATGAAATTAAACTTGTCCTGAGATAACCCAGATGAAGTTTACATTCAACCCATGGGTTTCTTTGTAAAGGACACTCAGAGAAAAGTATTCCCTGCAAAGCAACTGTAAAGTGCAGTGATGGATGAAGCTAGATTTGGATGGCATCTCTTCCACTTAATCACTGTGTGATTGTGGCCAAGTTATATAACATCTCAGAGTTTTTGTTTTTTTCTGTGCCACATGTTAGTAATGATGTATGATTTGCATTGTTGTTGAGAGGGCAGTAGATAATGTATATAATCTACTTAGCACAATAATAGATAAATGGTATGCAGTTAATAAATGGCAAAAGCATGATTAGGCAAGTTTTATTATGAGGCTATATATAGTTACTTCAATTCTTTCTTTATTTGAGCATCCATTGTATTTTGGCATTAACCAGGCTTAGAGGCAAGATCCCTCTTCTCAAGGGTAGGTGTCAATTATAATATAGGATAATAGCAGCTGTAATAAACTTAAGGAGAAAGTGGGTGCTAGTCTCTGTGTTTGCACTTTCTACTTTGAAATGGAATATTGCTTTAGCTCTAGTCTTAATAAATCTAATTGGTATTGTACCATAAACATAAAGTTTATTATAAATTTTACATTGAAGAGAACACATATCCAGGATAATTCTATATAAGCAGTAATCATCCTTTTAAGAAATTTGACTATAACTAATGACTGTAGTCAGCAACAGAAATAAATTATCAATGGGCAGGAAGCACAGTGTAGAGCAAGGCTGCTGGAGGTACACAGCCTAGGTTTGAGTCAGCCTTTTTTACTATCTGTGTAATGTTGGGCAAATTTCTTAACATCTCTGTGCCTCAGTTTCCTTATATTTAGTGCATTCATCGTAAGCTTGTGCTCATTAAATTAATCAATGTTTGTATAGTACTTAATGCCTGGAATAGTATAAGGGCTATATTTCTGTTTAAGTGAATCTACTTGAAAGGAAATTAGGATTAGTCAGTCTTTTGAAATTCTAAAAAACCCAATACAACAAATTTTGGTTCGTGTATGTTGGAAATAAAAGGAACGCTCTTCTTCCCTATCTCTGATGAGTTTGTTCTTAAATAAAAAAGGGAGTTTATGGAAAACACAGTCTCAAGATTAAAAGAAATCCAGATAGGATTTGATTTGAAGAATCAGATACCTGGGGCAGTTATAAATAAATATATTTGATAGAAATACCAGGTTTTAAAAAGCTAAATAATAGCACAGTGGTCCCCAACCTTTTTGACACCAGGGACTGGTTTCATGGAAGACAATTTTTCCATGGACGGTAGGGGTGGGGTGGGAGGGGGAAGAGAGTGGTTCAGGCGGTAATGGGAGCAATGGTTCAGGTGGTAATGCAAGCTATGGGGAGAGGCAGATGAAGCCTCGCTCACTCGCCCACCACTCACCTCCTGCTGTGTGACCTCATTCCTAACAGGCCGCGGACCAGTACCGATCTGCGAACAAGTACTTGTCTGCAGCCAAGGGGTTGGGGACCCCTGTAGTAGCATAAAACTTATAATAAAAAATGCAGTCCATTTTATAACTGTACTTTTTACTAATTACCATTCCCAGGGAGGAAAAATTTATCCTGTTTTAAAATATTTCCTAATATAGGCATCAAATCTACCTCAGTGTCTTAATTTTTCAGTTGCAGACATGATCTATTTACTTCCTGCTATGGAAGATGTGTATACAGCATTCTTTTACCTCCACTCCAATTTCCCAGCATGCACAAGTTTCATTAGAAAAATACATTTATAGTCTACATGAAATTAGTTCATACAGACTTATTACAGTTTAATGACATGAATTGATTCTTCTGAAGACAATAAACAAAAAACCATAATAAAATTTCTTCTAGCTTAGCTTCAAAGATATTGTTCACCCCAATAACCAATATCTGTTATAGCTTCTTACATGATTACATGGATATTTTCCTTTAGATATAGATAGCAAGAAACTGTATTTCTATAAGATAAAATGAATTATTTATATCTTCACATTTCCTATTTATTTTAGGCTTATAGGACTCCTACAAACAAATGTTAACATTCAATCATACATATAATACACACTCATATATAGTAAGTTTCCTCAAATAGTTTTTGAAAAGTAAGGGGTTATAAATAGATGGAAGACCGAATAACAAATAATGCATGAACATACAAATATGCAATGTAAATTTTCACACTTATTTTATTCTGCATTATTTTATAACAATATTATGCCTTACTTCTTCTCTGTAGTTTGAGCTATTTTGGCACAGCTATCATGCCTTAATCATTGTTCTTACCATGGTGCCTGCATTATATAAATTTGATTCTCAATAAATATTTATTGAAGGGACATACATAACTTTTATTTACCTAGAATTTCTCAAAATCTGAAACCTTTTATATTCAGTTATTCCAGATAGAAATCTTTTTGTGATTATCTTTCAGAGGAAATGTCTGAACATCAGCACCATTCTCAACAGTTGTAATTTTATTGTGACAGAAAAATACAAGCTCTATATAGTATTAAAAGGTTATATAATTTAATAAATAATCTAAGTCTATTCATCACAAATTTACACTTTATATGCAGAGGAGTGAGGAGGTATTTAAGTAGATCTTTGAATTTTCAGAAAACACTACCTTGGATGTGAATTCCATTTATAAGGAGGCCAAGCTTGTGTCCATCATCAACAGAAGCCCAGTATATCTAAATCTTTGCGTTGTTATGAGTGAAAGGGAATTGCTTTCAAGACATTTTGCTGCAATTTAGCAGCTACCAAAAGATTCCACTTCTCAGCAGGAAATGATGGCCTTCAGAGTTGTAACCCCCTTCAAATGACTGTAACAAGAGTTCTAAAGGGTTTTTCACACTGTGTTACTATGCATTGTGTCTCATTAGGCTACCTACAGTGCAGTAGTTACAGAAAGACTTGACAGATCTAAAATGTCACTACAATCACTTTTACCAAGTGCTGTCACCCATGCTTAGTCTGCTTTTAGTTTTGTGGAAGGAAATGTAGAAAGGTCATGAAGGTCTTTCTTAATGGGAACAAGCAATTTGGTTTCAGCTCTAAAATGAGGACTTTTGTTAAACTCTGTGAGCATCTTGACAGAAATTCACCTTGGTGAACATTGTATTTATTAAGATAAAGGTCATCTTATCTCCATGCATCCACCTGCTTGATAGTACACGTAAAATGTGTCTATTTATCTCTCTCTTTGTATATGTATATAAAAACATAAGTATGGTATAGACTCAGCAACATGCATTTTTATAATTTATTTCATCTCTCATGTGATTTATTGGGATTTGAGGGGCTAAAAAAGCAGCACCCACTTTTCTTGCTTGAACTGAAAATGAATTGAAAGATAGGCAGGTGTATCTAGCAGGTTGAAGCCAGAATATTAATTGAAATATGTGCTATGCACATGTGGACAAGTCAGTACCCTAATACTAAATACTGGAACCAAATTAGGAGAAATCACTTTTGTTTCACTTGGATTAAGAGAAAGAATATGGGTAAAGATCTAGGAGAAAAGAGGCACATAACAGGCTGCTTAAGCTCACTATGATTTTTGCGTTCAACTAGATTAATCTTGTGTTTAAGGGTCTGACCAGCCCAGTGGATTAATAGGAAAGATTACATAAGAGTTTAGGACTGGAAACTTAATAATTTTTTACTCTTTATAGTATTTATTTCCCTGAAAAGCCATTTGGGCAAACTTGTCTTAAGGATTAAGAATAGTAGCTCTGGCAAGGACAAGTGGTTAACACCTACTCTCTTTATATCAGAAAAACACTTAGGTAAATATTTTATTTTATGTATTTGTTAATGTTAACTACTTTCTCTTACTTTAATGTAAGCACAAGGTGACAATCCAACTCACTCATATCTTGCCTACACAGTGTGTGACATGCAAATGAGACAACATGATAAGTAAACGTCTGAATGAAAAAATAAATTTACAAAGTTTAAATATTCTGCACTTGATTTTGAATGCCACCACTTTTGTGAAACAATATTCTAGGTGTATCATCAAAAATGATTTCCTTCTTCATGTTACCATAGCTTCTTATATGCCAAGAAAGTAAAGTTTAGAGATCAAGAGTTTTGATTCTGTAGATAAGTTAGATAAGTTCCAAATCCTGTCCCTACAGAATATAGTCTGTATAAATTTGGTAATTTACTTAACTTTTCTTTGTCTTATTTTTATCATTTCTAATATGGAGATAACACTAGTTCTTACCAATACCCCATACCTTGTAATATTTAATAAAAATTAAACTAATACTTATACAAAATCAATGAGAATAGGATCTGTCATATAATAAATAATTTATGTGTTGGCTAGAATGATTATTATATTTCTTTAGCATTATACATATATTTCCAATAACTGAAATGAGTTTCTTATAAACATTCTTTCACTGTTATTTGAGTTTCCATTCCTAGCACTCAACAGCTAGCAAATGAAAATGAGAGGGAATAGAAAGAAAAGATGCAAGCAAGTGAGTCTTATGTCAGATGTCTTTCTTTGAATGTTCTCTTCTCACTGCTTTGCATGTTTATATCACCCTTTTCTGAAATGCATTTGCAAAAAGTATCTATGAAACATAGCATATGCTTGAATATAAGCTGTTCTTGTTTGTTTTGAATATATTATCTTTATATCTTGACTAAACAAACCCTTTTGAAATTTCCTAAGCCATGCCAGTGAAACCCTAGGTTGCATTGGTGTTTCTTCCACTTCATGTCTCTACAGCATTTAATACTATCAACTACTTGATCTATGATGTGTCTGGAGTACTTCTCTATGCAGAAATCAACTCCTTCAGTGATGGGGGTGTAATATTGGTGTAGGGAGAAAAACTGCTGATGATCTTTATGTTTTAAATCAAGTCAAACCCCTTGTTCCTTGCTTACCTTTTCCCAGGAAGACTTTGATGGTCCTTATTCTGTGGTCTGACAGGCGCTTACAAAATTCCAGATACATCTTAGGTACTTAATGAGTATTTGTTAAAAAAAAAAAAAAAAAAAAAGAAACAGAGAATGAGCTAACAAAAATTTGCATGATTTAAAGAGTGATTCTTTAAGTTACTTTTTCCAGGAACATTGTTGCTTGCACCTAAAAGATTTGCTAATGTTAAATGTAACAGGAGATGATGGTCCTCTCACAGATCAACTATTCAGTGGGTTCTAACAAAGGGATCTCCAGAGAGGAGGCTGGAGGTATAGAGGAGGAAGAACTCATTGTGTATTGTGTGTGGGAGGACACTTTTGGTTTCCTAAAGATGGAAAGCAGATACTGTAATTGGTTCTTTATAAATAAATTTACTTTTATCGCCAAGATTTTTTCTATTATGTAATAAAAATGCTTAACTTGGACTTTGAAAGATAATTCTCTTTTTGTTATTATTTATCAGCATATATTGTACATGGATGATTCCCAAGCCACACTTCAAGATGAAATAACTTTTAATTTAAAAAAATTAACAAGGCAGTGATAAGGTTACTTCAGGATAAAAAGTATTATGGGTCCAAAAATGTAGTAAAACCTCAAAATTGCCAGTTTTGGGATCTAGGAGTCAAAATTAAAAATAAATACTTTGTAAGTATTTACATTGAAAAATGAAGCCAAATTAATAAGTTCAAACAAATTCATGGTTTAAAGGGAATTTTCTTCTATAAAACAAAGGCAATATTCTGGATCTGGAAAAATGTGTACTATAAAATGATACAAAAATTATGGGTAAAACAAAAAAAATGATAAAAATAGCTAACTTTTTTTTTTTTAGAATGATTTTCTCAAACGCAGAATGGGAAAGAAAAGCTAAAGCTACAAACTAGAGGAGTAAGTAACATAGGTGAGAAGAAATGTATCTGTGGTATTTAGCTTGCCTCTAAAAGATTAATAAAAACATATTCCCTTAGTGAGCAGACACAATGGTTCTCTCTTACGTAGATACAATAAACTTTTTAAAATAGACTGAAGAAAATGTAAAATACTTTTCAAAATACAGACTCAGGGAATACAGTCTATCTTGTTACTTTTTTATGTCAACAAGGGAAAAGCAACAAATAACATACAAGGGAATCCCCATAAGGTTATCAGCTGATTTTTCAGCAGAAAAATTTTTCAGCAGGCCAGAAGGGAGTGGCAGGATATATATAAAATTATGAAAGGGAAAAACCTACAAACAAGAACACTCTACCTAGCAAGGCTCTCACTCAGATTCAAAGGAGAAATCAACAGCTTTACAGACAAGCAAAAGCTAAGAGAGTTCAGCACCAGCACATTAGCTTTGCAACAAATGCTAAACGAACTTCTCTAGGCAAGAAACACAATAGAAAAGAACAAAAGAGGAAGGGGAGAAAAAAGAGCTACAAAAACAAACTCAAAACAATTAAGAAAATGGCAATAGGAACATGCATATTGATAATTACCTTAAATGTAAATGGATTAAATGCTCCAATCAAAAGACATAGACTGGCTGAATGGATACAAAAATAAGACCCATATATGTGCTATCTACAAGAGACCCACTTCAGATCCAGGGACACATACAGACTGAAAGTGAAAGGACAGAAAAAGATATTCCATGTAAATGGAAATCAAAAGAAAGCTGGAGTAACAATACTCATATCAGACAAAATAGACTTTAAAATAAAGACTGTTACAAGAGACAAGGAAGGACAATACATACTGATCAAGGGATCAATCCAAGAAGAAGATGTAACAGTTGTAAATATTTATTCACCCAACATAGGAGCACCTCAGTACAAAAGGCAAATGCTAACGGCCATAAAAGGGGAAATCAACAGTAACCCAATAATAGTGGGGAACTTTAACACCCCACTTACACCAATGGACAGATCATCCAGACAGAAAATTAATAAGGAAACACAAGCCTTAAATAACACATTAGACCAGATAGACTTAACTGATATTTATAGGACATTCCATCCGAAAGCAGCAGAATACACTTTTTTCTCAAGTGCACATGGAACGTTCTCCAAGATAGATCACATCTTAGGTCACAAATCAAGCCTCAGTAAATTTAAGAAAATTGAAATCGTATCAAGCATCATTTCCAACCACAACTCTATGAGATTAGAAAACAATTACAGGGAAAAAAAAACCTGTAAAAATACAAACACAGGGAGGTTAAACAATATGTTACTAAATAGCCAATGGATCACTGAAGAAATCAAAGAGGAAATCAAAAAATCCCTAGAAACAAATGACAATGAAAACACGATGACCCAAAACCTATGTGATGCAGCAAAAGCAGTTTTAAGAGGGAAGTTTATAGCAATACAATGTTACTGCAAGAAACAAGAAAAATCTCAAATAATTAACCTAACCTTACACCTAAAGCAACTAGAGAAAGATGAACAAACAAAACCCACGATCATTAGAAGGAAAGAAATCATAAAGATCAGAGCAGAAATAAATGAAATAAAGATGAAAAAAACAGTAGGAAAGATTAATGAAACTAAAAGCTGGTTC
Organism: Eubalaena glacialis; assembly: GCF_028564815.1. Classification (NCBI taxonomy): domain Eukaryota; kingdom Metazoa; phylum Chordata; class Mammalia; order Artiodactyla; family Balaenidae; genus Eubalaena; species Eubalaena glacialis. The sequence goes on along the minus strand of NC_083725.1, from coordinate 46,421,871 downwards.
TTTGAGAAGATAAACAAAACTGATAAAACTTTAGCCAGACTCATCAAGAAAAAAAAGGAGAGGACTCAAATCAATAAAATTAGAAATGAAAAAGAAGTTACAAAGGAAACCACAGAAATACAAAGGATCATAAGAGACAAATACAAGCAACTATCTGCCAATAAAAAGAACAACCTGGAAGAAACTGACAAATTCTTAGAAAGGTACAACCAACAAGACTGAACTAGGAAGAAATATATCCTTCTGAAACTCTTCCAAAAAATTACAGAGTGAGGAATACTCCCAAGCTCATTCTAGGAGGCCCCCAAAAACCTGATACCAAAACCAGACAAAGATATCACAAAAAAGAGAATTACAGACCAATATCACTGATAAACATAGACTCAAAACTGAATCCAACAACACATTAAAAGGATCATACATCATGATCAAGTGGGACTTATCCCAGGGCTGCAAGGATTCTTAGATATATGCAAATCAATCAATGTGATACACCATATTAACAAATCGAAGAATAAAAACCATATGATCATCTCAACAGATGCAGAAAAAGCTTTTGACAATTCAACACCCATTTATGATATCATTATATTATCGATTCAATTGATGACCAAGAAAATGAATTCTTCTTAATCACAAAAGGAAATTAAACATTTCATAATCATGGTGGAGTAGTTCTATATAGATTTCTATAATGAGTTCAGAAGATCTGAGATTAAAACCCTTTGTATAAAAAATGCATAATTTTATATGTGGTTGAAGTTTATTCCATTATAGAACCAAACTGTAGTAGGTTCTATTTTTACCTTGATAAAAACATGATTTACATTTTACCTTTGGTGAAAGATATTGAATAGCTGGATGAGGCTTATGGTAATCAAGAGCTAGTGTAATCATTTCATTAGTAACAAAATCAGAGGGTTTTTTTTTGGCCAGGATATATATGAAAAAAAATGGTTCAACCATCCCATGAGGTTGGTAATTTTATCTTCCTTTTATAGATAACAAAATATAAACACAGAAAAGTTAAATAATATGTCCAAAGTCACATGCTGAATAAGTAGCAGACTCAGGATGGTTGTAAAGATTAAGTGAGAGAATTCATGCTTGTGCTCAACACACCTCCTGGCACACAGGAAACCTCTATATATGTTAGCTATTATTTTTTTCAGCACCATAAATCTCATATAAATATTGGTGATCATAAAAGAATTGTAAGAAAAAAATTTAATTTTACTGCTAAAGTAAAAGACCTTAACATGAAAACTACTAAAATGCTGTTTGTTGTGATTTGGACCTTGGGAAGTAGGCAGCTGCATATTTGTAGATTAATAATTAACTAGTCCCTTAGAAAGGAAATCTTCATAGAAACTGTAAGTTTGCTAGGTTCAGTTGGGGAGGCCAGAATGGTAAATCTTTAACTTAATGGTAAATCTTGGAAAATAGGCAATGAACTCAGTCATATTATCTTTTTAATGAACACTGTGTCCTTAAGTCACATCTTAATGAGAACTTGCTAGTGAAATACAACAAAAGAAGTATCTATAGATCAAAGATGGTTGAATGCGTTTAAAGGTTTTCAACAAGGAAACATTATTCTTCCAAACAGAAAGAAAATGTGTAAACTCAGTCTCTGTCCAAACTCTGGATGGAGAAGAGTTGTTGTTATTATTTACTTGCTTACTCTTTGTTGTTGTTTTGTGTTTTGTGTTAACAACTTTTGGAAATTGGAATAACTGTTGCCAGCCATTGGTTATTGTAAAATCTTTCCTGATAATCCACATGAAATGCTTAGAGACTTGCCAAGAAATGCTGGAAAAAAACTGGAAAGAATAAATGATTATTAAATAAGCCAACTTCTTTAAACTAGTACATGGGGAATAATGTGCCATCATTTCAATCGCAGATGATGAAAATGACAATGCAAATATGGTATTAACTAATATATGTCTTGGCTGAATTTTTAAATTTCTCTTCATGTAATTGTATACTTTTAAGATTAAAGTTATACATTATATGTATAATCAAATGTGAATTAAATTTTATACCCCTGTAAGACTTTTGATGTAAATTTGCTTACAAATAAGAAAAATAAACTTTTGGTAAGAAAAAAAGTTGTTCATAAAATGTGCAAAAAGCCAGGCTTTGATACATAAATTGAAATGGCTTTGGATTTAACTTTATTTCACTACAAAATACCTCAAGTTATCTAACTTGCATCATTTCTGTTACATATTTTGATGTATAAATTGACAACTTTATATCTAAATATACATAGACTATACAGGGAGACTGTATATTTTGTACTCTACATAAATAGGAGAAAATCCCATCCAAAATTTGGTTCAGATGTCAAAACTGATGTCACACCAAGAGGATATGAAAAGATTTACTGCTTGCGTAATTGAGGATTTCCTGGAGAGAGCCAGGCAGTCCCTGAAAACAGGTCTGAAAAGACTTGAGAAAGGAGATGGGTTTGTGATTTTCATAGTGGATGGGGTTGGAACTAAGGCGGCATAGGCAGGAGGTTATGTGGGTTGAATTTCCCTCTAGTGCCAAAGGAAGAAGCAGCCAGGATTTCTTACCAGCTTTCCCAGATGCAAGATACAAGGGGAAGAGAGAGAAATGAGGTTTAAAATCTGTCATCTGTTAAACATAAAAAAAAATAGGGTCAGACCTTTTGTTACAAGGGACGTAAAATTCCTCCACAAAGTTTAATAGCTGCATGGAAATGTTTTCAAAACATTGAAAATTACATAAACTTTTTGGAAAACTTATTATAAAGGATTATGAGCACAACACCCTCATAAATTCCTTTCTTCCTCTCATCCTCTTTCTCTATCTCTCTCTTTCTTCTTTTCTCTACTTTTTCTTCTGCTCTTCCATTTTTAATTAATTGATAGCCTACATTTCTTCTGTTTTCATGAAACATATAGTTTAGTAGAGAGAAAATAGACTCTAAATTAATAATTACACAAATAACTGTTCATAATTACTATGAACGCTATATAGAATTTTAGGTGTTATGGAAACATATAATATGGATTTGAGAAGGTGTCCCTGACTAAATGACCTAAACATTGAGACCTGTGGATTAGTTATGTTTGGCAAGTGCATAGCATGATGATTATGGATGATGGGAGCAGGGTCCCAATTTTTAAATGACAATTTAACCATCATTATTTTTACATAAATCATCGTCTACCTCACTGGTTTCTTGTATATGCTGCTATAACCTTAGTATAGATATTAATTGACTGACACCTTTCCTTTTTTAAGAATAAAATCCATTTATTTGTTATCAAACATGAAAGGTAATAAAAAAGAAAACAGAAAAAAATAAGGTAAAAGGAAATTTATTTTTATTTTATATCATTCTATCCCATTTCCAGCACAATACTTATAAATTATAGATGGTCAATAAGTATTGGTGGAATAAAGGATTGAATATATAAATGTTAAGGAAATAGAAGGCTAAATATAGGAATATTTAATTATAGGAATATTTAATTATGACTTTTATGAAAGTCATCAAATATAATTTTTAAAATAGATGTATAATCTCCCAAGACTGAGTCAGGAAGAAATACAAATCAATTCCAGTTGGATTTTAAATCTAAATGTGAAAGTTTTAAATCTGTTTAGAAGAAAATAGAAAAATAGCTTTATGAATTTAGCATAGGCAAATATATCTTTAAGAGGACACAAAATGCACTAATCATAAGAGAAATGTGTGTATATATATGTGTATATATATATATATATATATAATTTGTTTCTTTGTTTTTCTCTGTTTCTCTCGTAGAACCTGGACTGATAATCTCTGATACTATCAAATGTACTATATCCAAAATATACAAAGAACTCCTAAATATAAACAGCAAATAATCCAATTTTAAAAAGGCAAACAAACCTTGAACATTTCATAAAAGGGGCTATCTAAATAGGAAATAATCATATGAAGGGACCCTTAACTTTACTAACTTTATTAACATTACTAGTTCTCAGATAAAGGTAAATTACAACAACAAAGAGTTATCTTACACAGCCACCAGAATGGCTAAAATGAGAAAGACAGACAATACCAAATGCTGATGAGTAAAGTAAATAGAATTCTCATATCCTGCTTGTAGTAGTATAATTTAGAACAATCACTTTGGAAAATGTTTTCTAGTATTTACTAAAGCTGAAAATACAAATAATCTATAACTCATCAACTTTACTCCTGGCATATATGGGACTGAAATGCATACATATGTTGATCAAAAGACATGAAAAATTATCATGGATAAACAATTTACAATAGTCAAAACATTAACAATAGATTAAATAAATAAATTATGACCTATTCACACAGTGGAATAAATGGAAATAAGCAAACTATATCAAACTACATAACTATATAGGGCAGCATGGAAGGCTCACCCAAATAATAAGAGGAGAATCCAGGAATCAAAGATTATCTGCTGTATGAGTTCATTCAATCCAAGTTTAAAAACAAGAAAATTGATTTATGACATTGGATGAGGCTAATGGTTACAATTAGTTGGGGCAGTGACTATAAAGTGATAAGGTAGATTAAAGAATGTCAATTATTTTCTATTTCATAATCTGAAAGACAGTTACAATGGTGTGTCACCAGTTTTATCAAACTGTACTTTTATTATTTATGTACATTTCTGTATATATGTTATATTTTATTTACAGTTTAATAAAAATAGAGAAGTGCTTTTTATTTTTTAAACAGGTCAATGTATAGTAATGTCTGTAAAAAGATGAAGAATATTAATATTTATTTACTGTTTCACTCAGTTCTGATTTAAGACTACAGGCAGAGCAATTATGTATATATGTGTACGAACAGATGTATTTAGCTTGTTGTAAGTATAGAAATAGCTTTCAATGAACTCTATATTTGTATTTAAAGAAAAAATCTTCATTCAAGTTTCATATTTGACCAGTGCAGAATGATAGTGGACTATCATAAATTTAATCAGGTGGTGACTTCAATGGCAGCTGCTCTTCCATTTGCGATTTTATTGCCAGAGCAAATCAACACATCCCATGGTACCTCTGGCACCTTGTATAAACTGTTGATGTAGCAAATCATTTTTTTCTCTATGTATAGTTAGTGAAGGGCTTCCCTGGTGGTGCAGTGGTTGAGAATCCGCCTGACAATGCAGGGGACACGGGTTCGAGTCCTGGTCCGGGAAGATCCCACATGCTGCGGAGCAGCTAAGCCCGTGAGCCACAACTACTGAGCCTGTGTGCTGCAACTACTGAAGCCCGCGTGCCTAGAGCCCGTGCTCCCAACAAGAGAAGCCACCACAGTGAGAAGCCCGCGCACCGCAAGGAAGAGTAGCCCCCGCCCGCCGCAACTAGAGAAAGCCCCTGAGCAGCAACGAAGACCCAACACAGCCAAAAATAAATAAATAAATTAATTAATTTAAAAAAAATAGTTAGTGAAGATCATCAGAAGTTTGTTTTTAGCTGGCAGGGCCAAGATTAACCTTCAATGTCCTACTTGCATGCTTGGCCAGGGATTAACCTTCCAAGTCCTAATTCCAGGCTACATTGACTCTCCAGCTCTGTGTCATTCAGTGAATAGGTTAGAGTAGTATGCCCAAATGAGACAGACATTTTCTCCAAAGTCCAAAGAGGTCCAATAGACGTTGTGATTATTTCTTAGTGATAGGAGGGACAATATGCAGCAACTTATCTTTTATCTTCCAAAGACTCCTAAATGTGCTCCATACCAGCAAGGTAGTAGGCACTTGGGGGTTTTTTTTGTAGGATTTATTTCCCATCTCTTGTCTCACATATGCTTTATTATTTTGTCTACAGTAGTTGCTACTTCCTGCTCACCAGATCTAATCAGATTTATATTACCAGCAGGTTTTCATTCTTTCACTTTGTGATATGATTCTAATCCATTGAACTTTGTTGACATATTCATATTTAATACAAGTCCAAAATAAGATGTTTAAATCATGAGAGAATCTATCATGATTTTCCCTCATGAATCTATTGTGTTTTATTTCTTTTGTACCTGGTTAAACAATAAACTTGGCTCAATAAATCTGAATAGAAAACATGAACTATTATTCTTGCTCTTCAAATCTGAAAAAAATATATAATCTAAAATAGTAAGCAGACACCTTTTCATTTTCTCATTCTTTTCAGAGTAGGTGTTTTCCCATCAAAATATTTCTTTATCTTTAAGTATTTGTATACTCATACTGCTTTTTATTTGAAACCAAATAGCAAATCTTCTGAGGTAAGAATGATACTTTGAACTATTCCTTATGAATATTTATAACCATATAATAAAAAGGCACTAACATTTTATATGTAATCTGAGAGTGTTGATAATATCAAGATTCAAACATTAGGACTGTGAATTTTAGTCATAATTTGTACTTTTAGCATATCCCCAGTCTAAGAAGCAGTATGTCAAGAATTGCTTTAGACTGTAAAAACAAGGTTAAGAAAGAATTGCCAGAGATGTCTAGAATTATTGGCTTTTCTAAGACAAAAGGAAATATGGAAAGCAAAGGCAAATACAGATAAAAATTGGCCAAAATATTCAGCCAAAAAGAAGTGATCACACAATTGTCTCACGTATAATTCCAAAATAAAAATGGAAAACATCCAGAATCAATATTGTCAATCATTATTTTAACACATGATAAAATATATTTATGAATTTAACTGATCAATTCAGGAATGCTATATTTATTTCTAGAAAAATTAGTTGACATAGCTTTTAGCACAAACTTAGGACATGCAAGAACATCAAGTTAAATCACAGAGGTTCCAAGGACTAAAAAATGTATAGTTTCATATGGTTAAAAACTGAGCTAGATTAACGTGGATAAAAAATTGTGCACAGTAAAAGTTTTAAAAATGTAATTATTAGTAAAATGGACAGATCTTAGTTTTGTTTATATGTGAAACAGTACAATGAGTGTAAAAGAGAAATAAGATACAGATCAACATTATTTTAAAAAAATAGGAATAGCTGTTTTATTATTTTCCTAATATTTTAATGAAAGATCCAACTAATAAATAGATTAAGCTAAATTCTATGTTCTCTTTGTCCTCACCACTCCCCCCCCCCAAAATAACTGTATGTCCTGGAGGACACTTGGATTATTATCTACATTTAAAGTCATACACAGGTTGTGCTATAATGTAACAAGAGCAAGTTCATAATTTTCACCACCTCCTCATCAAAGAAATTTTTGCAATCCAGCTACAGATATGAATGAAAGAATGAATGAAAATGGAAGATGTTACTCTCAGTAAAACCAACTCTTTCATTCCACCATATGGAGAAAATATTTGTGTGTGTGTGTGTGTATAACTTCCTTGCCCCATAGACTGTAGACTTCATCGTGGGCAGAACTTCTCAGGCCTCTTCTTTAACAAGCATGAGTGCTTTCATTCTAGTTGCATTGCCTTGTCAGGGTGGATGGCCTATTTCTGCTATGATAGCATCTACCACTCCTGTATCCTTTAGAACTTTAAGTGAAGCAGTAGTCTACACTGTCTCCACTCCAATGCAGTATTATTATTATTTTTTTAAAGGTAGATGCTGAAGTATCTATTTATTTATTTATTATTTATTCATGGCTGTGTTGGGTCTTGGTTTCTGTGCGAGGGCTTTCTCTAGTTGTGGCAAGCGGAGGCCTCTCACTATCGTGGTCTCTCTTGTTGCAGAGCACAGGCTCCAGATGCGGAGGCTCAGTAATTGTGGCTCACGGGCCCAGCTGCTCTGCGGCATGTGGGATCTTCCCAGACCAGGGCTCGAACCCATGTCCCCTGCATTAGCAGGCAGATTCTCAACCACTGCGCCACCAGGGAAGCCCACAGTATTATTTTTAATTTATTATGTTGGCCAGAGGAAGACAGTTTCAGACATTTCCTCTCGGCTTTCTCACTAAGATAGCTTTTTCCCATTGAGATAACTCTTAATTCGATATGGGGGTTGCTCCAGCTACCAAGTATATCAATCTCAATTGTGAATTCAGGGACTGAAGAAATGATCACTGGGTAGATCCAAAAGCTCAGTGAACCCACTGTATGCTGGATTTGGTACCAGGAATCCATTTACTACCCAACCCTAATTTAGGCACACTTAAACAGTTGAACCATATAAGGTTTTATGTTGCTGAACTGGCATCAACTGTAACAGGTAACAGGTAGTTTCAGTGAGAACTTTTCTGTGTTGCCTGGCAATTATATGCCCCCTTTTAGGTTCAGAACCTCCATCCCTACAGAGTCCAGATTTTGTGATAGAAAACAAAATCCACCAATGAGGCACTGAAAATGATGGCAAAGCCTACTTCCACTCATTGGTTCCTAGGGCCATATATCCTTCCTCCTGAGGATACAGCACCATATGAGAACCTAGTTTCGTAAATACATTGTGACCTGAATGATAACACCACATAAACTTTGAGTACTTTCTCTGAGCCGGAATTTCACTTGCATGTTTAGAAAGTCAGTCTGGCATTCTCTAAGACCAGCTGCCGCAGGACGCTGCAACATGCAATAGGAACAATTGATTCCACCCCCATACATTTTTTGCTGTGAAGAGGGTCCCCTGGTTGAATGCTGTGATATGTGAAATTCTGTTAAGTACTCTAATAATGATTCTGGTTGAAGCTCTGCCAATAGGAAAGGCAAACATAGAAATAGATATCTGTTCCTATTAGAATGAATTGCTGACCCTTTTGTGGTCACTCCTTACATGGGTGCATTGCACCAGTTCTAGGGTGGCTGGTAGCAAAGGCTGGCTAATTTTACTTTATCTATTGGGTTGTTTAGTGTTTCTTCTGTGGTGGATACTATCTTGAGGGCATTGAGCTGTAATACTATAATATTTACACGTTGTACCCACTCCCATATGTTCATCCACATGACTCTACACAGATGTCCTTGTCTCTAATCTTATAACCCTTTCTTTTCCAGATCCCTGACCTGACAGCCAGGAATTTCGCCATTTCCCAGGCTCAGACCCTGTCATTATAGACCTGCCTTAGCTGATCATTACATCATTTTTGAAATTTAGCCACTCTGATTACTCAATCCTATGTTTGGTGTTCACCTTCTTCTTTTCTCCTTGTAAAATACCAAAGAAAGTCTCTGGCCTTCACACTTAGTTTTTAGTTATTTGTTAAGCTTTCCATTTTCCTTCTGTAGAGTATAAGTATAACTTAGTAACAACCAGCCTATTCTATTTTCCTTGTATGGAAATTTTCTATCTCCTCCTCCCCTCACTCCTGCATCCTCATATTTTTACAATTCCTATATCACTGCACAGACCAGAGTCATTCTTTGTATTGAACATTCTCTCCAGTCACCGTTTGTGAAAGTTTCAGCAATTGAGCTGTCAATTTGTTCCCAGTACTACCCTAACCCACAAAACCCCTTGCATAGTGTCCTTGTTGCCAGCAGATGAGTCATCAAGTTCCCCAATTCTATCTCACTCTCTGCTTTCTCAAATGACTCCTGGAACTTCTGTGTCAGTTTTGTCCTCTGGAAAGGAGAGGCTGACATAGAGTTAAAAGTACAAAAAATTGAGGGGGTGGATTATACCTGAAAAAGAAAATAAAGAAAGCAAATTTGGGCAAGAGGAGTTGTTGGATCATGAAGTAAATGTGGCAAAGTCTCTGCTAGGTCAAAGGAGAGCTTTCCAGCAAAGATTGCCTGTAAAATGCACGTCACATTAGGTTTAACGCCAGGTGCATGTACCTCAGTCCCGTTTGGTCATTGGCTAGGGCCATCCCTAGAAGATTATAATCTAAACTCAAAAACAAAGGTAAATCAAAAGGAGGTAAGAGAGGCTGTCAACTACCAAATTCCTCCAAAGTTGTTCAAAAAGGCCCTTCTTGAAGAAAGATCTGGGCAATACATTTCTGTTTGCTTTAAGTAAACTGTCAAAGTTCATATGACTGGGAAGTGGAGAAGCCTCAGAAGTTTAACAAAATGCAAAACTATAATATTCATATGAATAAATTATCAAAACCAAAAAAAAAATGATCTCATAATGTAAGCCTGGTTTGACACTTCTGTTCAAAATCCAATATTTATTTAATCTATGGCTGCTTTTAACCAATTATATGCTGTCAGCCTGACAAAAATTACAACTGTTGCTTGTTTTTATTCTCCTTAGAATTAATTTACCATTTTGTTCAATATATAATAACAGCTTGAGGTTTTAGAAAATAAGACCAAACAATATAACCTCGAGATAATTATGTTTTCTGGTAATTGATTGACATAAATTAATATAAATCATCTGTGTTTTTCAACAGGAAAACATTTTTGAGACAATAACAGTGTTTGGAAAAAATTGGAAAATTTATTTTTTTTAATTTATAAAGTGAGCTTAAATATGTATTTCCCTTTGCTGCCACCATTCTGGGGGGAGAGGTCACTTTCCATGTAGTTCTACCAACATATAAATTTATGAATTTGTAATTTTGAAGCTATACTATAATTTAATGGAGATTAGAATTATTCAGTAATAGTTTTAAAATCTTTACTATCTCTTAGTCAAAAATTTTAAATTTCATGTAATTTTCAGTGTTTCAGTTTACTCATCTATAAAATGCAGGTAATAAATCTCCCTCTCAGTATTGCTGGGTTCTAAACTGAGATCACAGTGCCATATATGTAACATTTTTATATGTCTTTTTTTTCTTTCCTATCCTTCAATCTTCATGTAAACCTGAATCCTTAGATCTGTCAGTATAGACTGGGAAAAAAATGAAGATAAGTCATTTTAGAATACTGTAGCATTGCTCTTCACTTCTTTTCTGTACCCTGCCTATTCACAATATATGTCCCTTGGGGAGACAGAGAATAAAAATGAAGTTTAACGGTTTCATATCAATTCTTGATTTAGCATTATATTTCTGTGTATATGACTATTGTATCATTTGGATAATCAAATTAATCAAATGAAGAATACTGCATCTTGCTTTCCATCAGGTGACTATTCATGCTTAAAAACTTCAAATATCGTATCTATCAATTTTATACCAATTTTGACATTATTTTAAGATGATTTTGTTGTAAACTCAAGATGTTTCAATTTACTGAAAGCACATCATTATGATTCTGAAGCTATCGTCTAGGCAAGAACTTTTATATGGCTTTTTTAAGGCAACATATAGAATAAAGCAGTTAAGAAAGAAAAAAAGAAAGAACAAAATCCTAACAGTCTTCAAGGCATGTCCTAGAGCAAATTGATATTGCAGTATGAACTTATATGGGATCTATTTCCTTGGGACCTGTTTAAAAATAAATTTTAGCTTACTAATTATTTCTTAGTAAATATAGTGTAACATAACAGATGATAAGCTATTTTAGTCTTAATAAACTTCACTATTTAAAATGTCTAATTTCCAAATATAATAGTATATCTTTATTCCAAAACTTGATTTATTTCTCTGACAGAGTTTATTCCTGCTCCATATTGACCTACATTCATCAACACTGTGTCAATAAAACTGCTTTTTTGTTTCAAAATTTAACTGTAGCAACATATATTTATTCATTACTCATGTTTAAGTATAGAACTAAATGATTTATCATCTGGTCTTAACATATCTAGAGAAGCAAAACAAAAACTGTACAGTTTTATTGCAGGAATTAAATCACTCATTTATTTAAAAAAATACGTATACATCAACTGCAATGTTCAAAGTCCTAGGTCAAGTGCTTAGGATATTAAATGAATAAGACAAAATCTCTACCCTGGAAAGACCTGCAATCAATCAGAGGTAGATGTGTAACTAAGGATAGTCAAGTATACAAAATCTTAGGCTTTGGAGGCATATGCGCATGACATTAAGTGCTTGTTTTACCATATATCAGCTCTGTGGCTCTGAGTGAGTTTATTTTACTCTCCAGCTTAAATTTTATCATCTACAAAATTGACATAATACATTAGTTCATATATGCAGAATTATCACAAATTTAAATGAAATTATTTATTTAAAATGGCTAGTACCTTCCAGACACAATTGTAAGCTCTCAAGTTCCATGTTTTCTCTAAACTACAATGTGATGTAATGTGCAATTTCTATCACAGTGGACTCTAAAATAATTCTGCTGGATCACAGAGAAGGAAGCAAGTAATTCACCCTCAAGGTAATGACGGAAGTCAATGCATTGGAAGTAAAACTTTAGAAGTTGAAAAAGGACATAAAGCCATTTCAGAAAGACAGTATGATTGAAAGCAACAAGGTAGGAAGTCAATAAACTTATGGGGAGTCAATGTGGTAGGATTTGTTGAGCAGGTAATAAAACACAAGACAGAAAATGCTAAATTACTGACTAGACTGCCAACAATGACAACTTCTTAGAGAGTCTCTGAGTGAATCAAGATGAAAATATCTTTATAATAAAATTCTAGTAAGAATTTTGAGTTTGATCAATAGCCATGTCTTTCATCCCTTTCCATGGTTGGGAAATGAACACTCTCTGGCTATCAGTTATCCCTAGTGCTCTTGTATTAGCCAAGCTTGGTCTTATTTCCTCTCCAGCCTCATCCTCCCTTGACTTCCTTCTATGCCAACTTTCCTCCATGCATTCTGGAGGCCCAGTATACCTAAACAAATTACCTTGTATCTCCAAATAGTCATTGAGTCCTGTAAAACCCATGCCTATTAAATACTTATACGTTCAACTCTAGTACTCTTTAATTTCATTTTAAATCAGCAACATAATGCATGGGCACATCCTAGGCTTGATCTTCCTGGCAATAAACAAAACCTAAACTGTAATTGAAGGTTTTAATTCCATTGTTATGAATGATTAATTAGTAATATATTTTAAAAATATATGCAGATAGTACTGAAAATCTAAATAAACTGAAAAATCACCTGGAAGTATATCACTTAATGTTTTGGTAAAATTCCTTCCAGATATTTCTGGTATTCTCTTGTAATATAGCCTAATATAAATAACATAACAAAATACATGATATCACATAAAACATAATTTTATTTGTGTAACTCTAATTTTCACACGGTTTATATCATACCTTTAATAAGAATTGATTTATATGATACATACTAGTTGTGACCTGATTCTTCATTTAATGACTTTTTGTACATTAAATCCCCTATATACAAATGAATTCCATTCCGAGAGCATGTTCATAAGTCCAATTTGTTCGTAAGTCCAACAAAGTTAGCCTTGGTACCCAACTAACACAATCAGCTATATTGTACAGTACTGTAATAGGTTTATAATACTTTTTGCACAAATAATACATAAAAAACAAATAAACACAAAAAATAAAGAAAACGTTTTTAATCTTACATTACAGTACCTTGAAAAGTACAGTAGTACAGTACAACAGCTGGCTTACAGGGGCTGGCAAGTACAGTAGTACAGTACAACAGCTGGCATACAGGGGCTGGCATCGAGTGAACAGGCAAGAAGAGTTATTGACTGAAGGAAGGAGAAGAGGTGGGAGATGGTAGAGCTGAAGGAATAGGAGACTGAGGGCAAGCTGCAATTTCACTCACGCCTGACGTTGATAGCACAGGTTCTGGTTCCTTGCTGGATTCAATTCTATCTACCCTCTTGAAAAAACGATCCAGTGATGTCTGGGTAGTAGCTTTTTTTTTCTTCTCATCATGGATGACACGGTAGCACTGGATAGGCACCTGAAAGGCTGCTGCAACCTTCATGTACTATTCTACATTCGGGTCCTGTGCCTCAAAAACTAACAGTGCCTTCTCAAATAAAGGAAATCCCCTTGCCATTTCCTGTCATGAATCTCTTATGCTTGCTTCTGGACATCCTGGTCTTGAAATAAAGATACTATGCTACTGTACTATATAAAATACTGTACAGTAAAGTATACAAAGCACAACCACTTGTAGAGGATGGACATATATGACAATGTACGCCAGACACGTGAACTAACTTATGGATTAGACATGCAAACGCACGTTCACATCTTTGAAAGTTGACAACTTAAAGGTTCATATGTAGGGGACTTATTTATACATATTTCTATGTCAATAAATACAGATTTACATCATTTTAAAGACTACATAATTTCTCATTCTTTTCATGTATGATCATATATTATGTGTTCACGTAAATTGATCCCATTGTTTAATAATTCAAACAAAATTGGATAAAAATCCCTAAGTATTTATATCAGTGAATATCTATATCTGTATCTATATCTATATGTATGTATCTATCTATCTAACAGAAAGAAGTTTCCTCAAATTCAGATGCTTATGATTTTATACAATGAATGTAACCAGGAAATACTCAAGTCCAAAAAATCAATAATTTTATTTTATATGATGATAGCCAAAACCAGCATATTGTGATTCTGAGATTTCTATGTGAACCTGAACATTTGTTTACTATCTCAGAGAATGGTATGTATTTTGAATACTTATTTAATTATTTGTTTTAAAATTTTGAGAATAGAAAGACAAAATGGCCAGGACACATGCAAAAAGATTTACAAAGTATTGAACTTATAATGTGATATTTTAGAAAATATCAAAATAGTAAATTGATATGAAACTCTACTAAATATGTAACTGGCAATGAAAACAAAAATAGAATAACACTTAAAATAAAGAATAATAGCTTACAGATTTAATCTAAGTACTTTATATGAGTAATTATTCATATGTAATTAACATATCATTATGTAAAAATCCAGATTGTTTAAAAAGTATTGGGTTTTCAGGAGTAGCTAAAGATATTACAGCTAATTAAGTATATAATCAAAGATTCTTATTCCTTCTAACTTTTTGTACCATCATGCATACCATTTAGCTTTTGTCTTGGGTATATGTAAAAGGAAGTGGTGGAGAAGTAGGATTTGTGTTTTGAAAGAAAAACCTTCTAAAATGCCTAGCAGACTTCTACCTATATCTAATTGTCCAGAAAAATGTCACATGGGTCACTCCTATCTGAAAAGGAGTCTGGGAAGGCAAATATGTTTAACTGGGTATGCTTTTATACACAATTAAATCAGGGGTCTCTTAGTAAGGAAGAAAGCAACAAATGCACGTAACAAACAAGAATAGCTCTATCTCTAGTAAATAAATTGAATTTTTAATTAAAACATTTTCACAAAAAAACTCTCATGCTCAGTGGCTTTACTGGTGAATTGTACCAAATGTTTAAGAAAAAAATGCCAATTTTACAAAATCTCCTCCAAAACATTGAGGATGAGGGAATATACAACTAATTTTATGAGCCCAGAAATACTGATATTAACACCAGGCAAAGACCATACAAGAAAAGAATACTACAGTACAATAGCTTTCATAACATAGAAGAAAAAAATTCTTGCAAATTTTTAGCAAATTAAAGCCACAATATATGAAAATGTTCATCGATCATGATAAATTTGGGCTTATTTCAGGAATTCAGAGTGAAAGTCTGAATGTTGTTCTCCCAAGATCAGAAACAAGGCAAGGATGACTGTTCTCAACACTTCTACTCAGCATAGTACATGATGCTCTAGCCAGTGCAATAAGAAAAAAAATAAATTAAAAAAAAATAAAAATTGGGAGGGAGGGGCAAGATGGCGGAAGAGTAAGACGCGGAGATCACCTTCCTCCCCACAGATACATGAGAAATACATCTACACGTGGAACTGCTCCTACAGAACACCCACTGAACGCTGGCAGAAGACGTCAGACCTCCCAAAAGGCAAGAAAATCCCCACGTACTTGGGTAGGGCAAAAGAAAAAAGAAATAACAGAGACAAAAGAATAGGGACGGGACCTGCACCAGTGGGAGGGAGCTGTGAAGGAGGAAAGGTTTCCACACACTAGGAAGCCCCTTCGTGGGCAGAGACTGCGGGTAGCAGAGGGGGGAAGCTTCAGAGCCACGGAGGAGAGCACAGCCACATTGGTGCGGAGGGCAAAGAAGAGAGATTCCCGCACAGAGGAGCGGTGCCGACCAGCACTCACCAGCCCGAGAGGCTTGTCTGCTCCCCCGCCGGGGCAGGTGGGGGCTGGGAGCTGAGGCTCGGGCTTCGGTGCTGGCCGGGAGGGAGTCCGGGAAAAAGACTGCAGCTGCCGAAGAGGCAAGATACTTTTTCTTGCCTCTTTGTTTCGCGGCGCGCAAGGAGAGGGGATTCAGAGTGCCGCCTAAACGAGCTCCAGAGATGGGCGCGAGCCGCGGCTATCAGCGCGGATCCCACAGCAACAGGGACGCAGAGGGAAAAATGGAGAGATTCCCGCACAGAGGCTCGGCGCCGAGCAGCACTCACCAGCCCGAGAGGCTTGTCTGCTCACCCGCCGGGGCGGGCGGGGGCTGGGAGCTGAGGCGCGGGCTTCGGTCGGATCCCAGGGAGAGGACTGGGGTTGGCTGCGTGAACACAGCCTGAAGGGGCTAGCGCACCACAACTAGCCGGGAGGGTGCCCGAGAAAAAGTCTGCAGCTGCCGAAGAGGCAAGAGACTTTTTCTTGCCTCTGTTTCGCGGCGCACAAGGAGAGGGGATTCAGAGCGCCGCCTAAACGAACTCCAGAGACGGGCGCGAGCCGCGGCTATCAGCGCGGACCCCAGAGACGGGCATGAGACGCTAAGGCTGCTGCTGCCGCCACCAAACAGCCTGTGGGCGAGCACAGGTCATTCTCCACACCGCCCCTCCCGGGAGCCTGTGCAGCCCGCCACGGCCAGGCTCCCGTAATCTGGGGACAACTTCCCCGGGAGAGCGCACAGCACGCCTCAGGCTGCTGCAACGTCACGCCGGCTTCTGCCGCCGCAGGCTCGCCCCGCCTCCTCCGTACCGCTCCCTCCCCCCGGCCTGACTGAGCCAGAGCCCCCGAATCAGCTGCTCCTTTAACCCCGTTCTGTCTGGGCGGGGAACAGACGCCCTCAGGGGACCTACATGCAGAGGCGGGTCCAAATCCAAAGCTGAACCCCAGGAGCTGTACAACAAAGAAGAGAAAGGGAAATCTCTCCCAGCAGCCTCAGAAGCAGCGGATTAAAGCTCCACAAACAACTTGATGTGCCTACATCTGTTGAATACATGAATAGACAACGAATCATCCCAAATTTAGGAGGTGGACTTTGGGAGCAGGATATATTAACTTTTCCCCTTTTCCTTTTTTTGTGAGTGTATATGTGTATGGTTCTGGGTGAGATTTTGTCTGTATAGCTTTGCTCTCACCCTTAGTCCTAGGGTTAGGTCTGTCCGTTTTCTTTTTTTTTTCTTTTTTTTTTTTTTTTGCTTAAAAAAATTTTTTTTTCCCTAATAAATATTTTCTTAATAATTTTTTCCTTATTTTCTATTTTTAAAAAATTTAAAAAAATTATTTTAATAAGTTTTTTCATATTTTTTATTTTAAAAAATTAAAAAAATTTTTTTTCTTAATAAATTTTTTCTTAATAATTTTTTTCTTATTTTTAGTATAAAAATTAATAAATCTATTTTTAAAAATTAAAAAAAAATTTTTTCTTAATAAATTTATTCTTAATAATTTTTTTCTTATTTTTTATTATAATTGCTTTATTTTATTTTATTTTATCCTCTTTTTTTCTTTCTTTCCATTTTTTCTCCCTTTTATTCTGAGCCGTGTGGATGAAAGGCTCTTGGTGCTCCAGCCAGGCATCAGGGCTGTGCCTCTGAGGTGGGAGAGCCAACTTCAGGACACTGGTCCACAAGAGACCTCCCAGCTCCACGTAATACCAAACGGCGAAAATCTCTCAGAGATCTCCATCTCAACATCAAGACCCAGCTTCACTCAACGACCAGCAAGCTACAGTGCTGGACACCCTATGTCAAACAACTAGCAAGACAGGAACACAGCCCCATCCATTAACAGAGAGGCTGCCTAAAATCATAATAAGGCCACAGACACCCCAAAACACACCACCAGACGTGGACGAGCCTACCAGAAGGACAACATCCAGCCTCATCCACCAGAACACAGGCACTAGTTCCCTCCACCAGGAAACCTACACAACCCACTGGGCCAACCTTAGCCACTGGGGACAGATACCAAAAACAACGGGAACTACGAACCTGCAGCCTGTGAAAAGGAGACCCCAAACACAGTAAGATAAGCAAAATGAGAAGACAGAAAAACACACAGCAGATGAAGGAGCAGGGTCAAAACACACCAGACCTAACAAATGAAGAGGAAATAGGTAGTCTACCTGAAAAAGAATTCAGAATAATGATAGTAAGGATGATCCAAAATCTTGGAAATAGAATAGACAAAATGCAAGAAACATTTAACAAGGATGTAGAAGAACTAAAGAGGAACCAAGCAACGATGAAAAGCACAATAAATGAAATTAAAAATACTCTGGATGGGATCAATAGCAGAATAACTGAGGCAGAAGAACGGATAAGTGACCTGGAAGATAAAATGGTGGAAATAACTACTGCAGAGCAGAATAAAGAAAAAAGAATGAAAAGAACTGAGGACAGTCTCAGAGACCTCTGGGACAACATTAAACGCACCAACATTCGAATTATAGGGGTCCCAGAAGAAGAAGAGAAAAAGAAAGGGACTGAGAAAATATTGGAAGAGATTATAGTTGAAAACTTCCCTAATATGGGAAAGGAAATAGTTAATCAAGTCCTGGAAGCACAGAGAGTCCCATACAGGATAAATCCAAGGAGAAACACGCCAAGACACATATTAATCAAACTATCAAGAATTAAATATAAAGAAAACATATTAAAAGCAGCAAGGGAAAAACAACAAATAACACACAAGGGAATCCCCATCAGGTTAACAGCTGATCTTTCAGCAGAAACTCTGCAAGCCAGAAGGGAGTGGCAGGATATACTTAAAGTGATGAAGGAGAAAAACCTACAACCAAGATTACTCTACCCAGCAAGGATCTCATTCAGATTTGATGGAGAAATTAAAACCTTTACAGACAAGCAAAAGCTGAGAGAGTTCAGCACCACCAAACCAGCTTTACGACAAATGCTAAAGGAACTTCTCTAGGCAAGAAACACAAGAGAAGGAAAACACCTACAATAACAAACCCAAAACATTTAAGAAAATGGGAATAGGAACATACATATCGATAATTACCTTAAATGTAAATGGATTAAATGCTCCCACCAAAAGACACAGACTGGCTGAATGGATACAAAAACAAGACCCATATATATGCTGTCTACAAGAGACCCACTTCAGACCTAGAGACACATACAGACTGAAAGTGAGGGGATGGAAAAAGATATTCCATGCAAATGGAAATCAAAAGAAAGCTGGAGTAGCAATTCTCATATCAGACAAAATAGACTTTAAAATAAAGACTATTACAAGAGACAAAGAAGGACACTATATAATGATCAAGGGATCGATCCAAGAGGAAGGTATAACAATTGTAAATATTTATGCACCCAACATAGGAGCACCTCAATACATAAGGCAAATACTAACAGCCATAAAAGGGGAAATCGACAGTAACACAATCATAGTAGGGGACTTTAACACCCCACTTTCACCAATGGACAGATCATCCAAAATGAAAATAAATAAGGAAACACAAGCTTTAAATGATACATTAAACAAGATGGACTTAATTGATATTTATAGGACATTCCACCCAAAAACAACAGAATACACATTTTTCTCAAGTGCTCATGGAACATTCTCCAGGATAGATCATATCTTGGGTCACAAATCAAGCCTTGGTAAATTTAAAAAAATTGAAATCGTATCAAGTATCTTTTCCGACCACAATGCTATGAGACTAGATATCAATTACAGGAAAAGATCTGTAAAAAATACAAACACATGGAGGCTACACAATACACTACTTAATAACGAAGTGATCACTGAAGAAATCAAAGGGGAAATCAAAAAATACCTAGAAACAAATGACAATGGAGACACGACGATCCAAAACCTATGGGATGCAGCAAAAGCAGTTCTAAGAGAGAAGTTTATAGCAATACAAGCCTACATCAAGAAACAGGAAACATCTCGAATAAACAACCTAACCTTGCACCTAAAGCAATTAGAGAAAGAAGAACAAAAAAACCCCAAAGCTAGCAGAAGGAAAGAAATCATAAAGATCAGATCAGAAATAAATGAAAAAGAAATGAAGGAAACAATAGCAAAAATCAATGAAACTAAAAGCTGGTTCTTTGAGAAGATAAACAAAATTGATAAACCATTAGCCAGACTCATCAAGAGAAAAAGGGAGAAGACTCAAATTAATAGAATTAGAAATGAAAAAGGAGAAGTAACCACTGACACTGCAGAAATACAAACGATCATGAGAGATTACTACAAGCAACTCTATGCCAATAAAATGGACAACCTGGAAGAAATGGACAGATTCTTAGAAATGCACAAGCTGCCAAGACTGAACCAGGAAGAAATAGAAAATATGAACAGACCAATCACAAGCACTGAAATTGAAACTGTGATTAAAAATCTTCCAACACACAAAAGCCCAGGACCAGATGGCTTCACAGGCGAATTCTATCAAACATTTAGAGAAGAGCTAACACCTATCCTTCTCAAACTCTTCCAAAATATTGCAGAGGGAGGAACACTCCCCAACTCATTCTACGAGGCCACCATCACCCTGATACCAAAACCAGACAAAGATGTCACAAAGAAAGAAAACTACAGGCCAATATCACTGATGAACATAGATGCAAAAATCCTCAACAAAATACTAGCAAACAGAATCCAACAGCACATTAAAAGGATTATACACCGTGATCACGTGGGGTTTATTCCAGGAATGCAAGGATTCTTCAATATACGCAAATCAATCAACGTGATACATCATATTAACAAATTGAAGGAGAAAAACCATATGATCTTCTCAATAGATGCAGAGAAAGCTTTCGACAAAATTCAACACCCATTTATGATAAAAGTCCTGCAGAAAGTAGGCATAGAGGGAACTTTCCTCAACATAATAAAGGCCGTATATGACAAACCCACAGCCAACATTGTCCTCAATGGTGAAAAACTGAAACCATTTCCACTAAGATCAGGAACAAGACAAGGTTGCCCACTCTCACCACTATTATTCAACATAGTTTTGGAAGTGTTAGCCACAGCAATCAGACAAGAAAAAGAAATAAAAGAAATCCAAATCGGAAAAGAAGAAGTAAAGCTGCCACTGTTTGCAGATGACATGATACTATACATAGAGAATCCTAAAGATGCTACCAGAAAACTACTAGAGCTAATCAATGAATTTGGTAAAGTAGCAGGATACAAAATTAATGCACAGAAATCTCTTGCATTCCTGTATACTAATGATGAAAAATCTGAAAGTGAAATTAAGAAAACACTCCCGTTTACCATTGCAACAAAAAGAATAAAATATCTAGGAATAAACCTACCTAAGGAGACAAAAGACCTGTATGTAGAAAATTATAGGACACTGATGAAAGAAATTAAAGAGGATACAAATAGATGGAGAGATATACCATGTTCTTGGATTGGAAGAATCAACATTGTGAAAATGACTCTGCTACCCAAAGCAATCTACAGATTCAATGCAATCCCTATCAAACTACCACTGGCATTTTCCCCAGAACTAGAACAAAAAATTTCACAATTTGTATGGAAACACAAAAGACCCCGAATAGCCAAAGCAATCTTGAGAACGAAAAATGGAGCTGGAGGAATCAGGCTCCCTGACTTCAGACTATATTACAAAGCTACAGTAATCAAGACAGTTTGGTACTGGCACAAAAACAGAAATATAGATCAATGGAGAAGGATAGAAAGCCCAGAGATAAGCCCACGCACATATGGTCACCTTATCTTTGATAAAGGAGGCAAGCATATACAGTGGAGAAAAGACAGCCTCTTCAATAAGTGGTGCTGGGAAAATTGGACAGGTATATGTAAAAGTATGAAATTAGAACACTCCCTAACACCATACACAAAAATAAACTCAAAATGGATTAAAGACCTAAGTTTAAGGCCAGACACTATCAAACTCTTAGAGGAAAACATAGGCAGAACACTCTATGACATAAATCACAGCAAGATCCTTTTTGACCCAGGTCCTAGAGAAATGGAAATAAAAACACAAATAAACAAATGGGACCTAATGAAACTTAAAAGCTTTTGCACAGCAAAGGAAACCATAAACAAGACCAAAAGACAACCCTCAGAATGGGAGAAAATATTTGCAAATGAAGCAACGGACAAAGGATTAATCTCCAAGATTTACAAGCAGCTCATGCAGCTCAATAACAAAAAAACAAACAACCCAATCCAAAAATGGGCAGAAGACCTAAATAGACATTTCTCCAAAGAAGAGATACAGATTGCCAACAGACACATGAAAGAATGCTCAACATCATTAATCATTAGAGAAATGCAAATCAAAACTACAATGAGGTATCATCTCACACCGGTCAGAATGGCCATCATCAAAAAATCTAGAAACAATAAATGCTGGAGAGGGTGTGGAGAAAAGGGAACACTCTTGCACTGTTGGTGGGAATGTAAATTGATACAGCCACTATGGAGAACAGTATGGAGGTTCCTTAAAAAACTAAAAATAGAACTACCATACGACCCAGCAATCCCACTACTGGGCATATACCCTGAGAAAACCATAATTCAGAAAGAGTCATGTACCAAAATATTCATTGCAGCTCTGTTTACAATAGCCAGGACATGGAAGCAACCTAGGTGTCCATCATCGGATGAATGGATAAAGAAGAAGTGGCACATATATACAATGGAATATTACTCAGCCATAAAAAGAAATGAAATGGAGTTGTTTGTAATGAGGTGGATGGAGTTAGAGTCTGTCATACAGAGTGAAGTAAGTCAGAAAGAGAAAAAGAAATACAGTATGCTAACACATATATATGGAATCTAAGGGAAAAAAAAAAAAAGGTCATGATGAACCTAGTGGCAAGATGGGAATAAAGACACAGACCTACTAGAGAATGGACTTGAGGATATGGGGAGGGGGAGGGGTGAGATGTGACAGGGTGAGAGAGTGTCATGGACATATATACACTACCAAATGTAAAATAGATAGCTAGTGGGAAGCAGCCGCATAGCACAGGGAGATCAGCTCAGTGCTTTGTGACCACCTAGAGGGGTGGGATAGGGAGGGTGGGAGGGAGGGAGATGCAAGAGGGAAGAGATATGGGAACATATGTATATGTATAACTGATTCACTTTGTTATAAAGCAGAAGCTAACACACCATTGTAAAGCAATTATACTTCAATAAAGATGTTTAAAAAAAATATAAAAAAATAAATAAATAAAAAATAAAATAAAAATAAAAATTGGAAAGGAAAGAATAAAATGTCTTTATTCAAATATGACACAATCATCTACATAGGAAGTGTTATGAAATCTATAAGTTAGCTACTACACCTACTAAGTGACCTTATCAGGACTGCAGGCTGCAAGGTCAACCTATGAGAAGCAATTGTGTTTCTGTATCCTAACAATGATTCCAACAACTGGAAAGAAAAAATAAAAATAAAAATAAAAATGCTAAGTTACAATAGTATCTACAAATATGAAATATTTAAGGATAAATCTGACAAAATATATGAAATAATTTTACACTGAATACTACAAAACATTATGGAAAGAAATTAAAGAATACAGGTTGACCCTTGACCAATATGGGTTTGAACTCAGTGTATACATGGCTATTTTTCAGTAAATATGTAACATTACTAGAATCCATGAATGGGGAATTGTGGATATAAAGGGTCAATCGTGTCTTCCAGATAAATTTTATGTTCTTATAGAGAACAAATTATTCTATAGAATTAAAAATATTCCCCCCCTATTGCCCAATTACTACTAACTAGAGTTAAGCTGAAACCATATATTGATTTAAGAAGAAAAAACATTTGTACTACGTTTAGATTCTTCCTTTCATAAATTAGATTCTCTCAATTTGTGCAATTTTTCTTTTCCCACATTTTTAACAGTTTGTATTTCCCTACTGATTATTTTGATCATTTAAAAAATGTTTAGTTTTTTCATAAACTTCTATTATCTTCAATCAACTGTTTTGTTTTCTTGTTATTGAATCACATTATTCTCAAATAGAAATGATTTTTACTTCTCTTATCAAATATTTATGTTTTATTATTTTCTCATGTTTTATGACATTGACCAGAAATTTGAATATGATTGACTTACATATATTAATTATTCTTTTTGCTCCTATTTTTATGGGGACACTTTACTCTTTCATAATACTGTGGAGTTTAAAGCTCATACTTCTTTTATTTTTTTAAATTTATTTTATTGAATTATATTTGATTTACAATGCTGTGTTTATTTTTACTGTACAGCAAAGTGATTCAGTTATACATATATATATATTCTTTTTTATATTCTTTTCCATTATGGTTTATCCCAGGATATTGAATATAGTTCCCTGTGCTATACAGTAGGACCTTGTTGTTTATCCATTCTATATATAATAGTTTGCATCTACTAATCCCAAACTCCCAATCCATTCCTCCCTCACCCACTCTCCCACTTGGTAACCACACAACTGTTCTCTATGTCTGTAAGTCTGTTTCTGTTTTGTAGATAAGTTCATTTGTGTCATATTTTAGATTCCACATATAAGTGATATCATATGGTATTTGTTTATCTCATTCTGACTTATTTCACTTAGTATGATAATCTCTAGGTCCATCCATGTTGCTGCAAATGGCATTATTCGATTCTTTTTTATGGCTGAATAGTATTCCATTGTATATATGTACCACATCTTCTTTATCCATTCATCTCTTGATGGACATTAGGTTGTTTCCATGTCTTGGCTATACTGAATATTGCTGCAGTGAACATTGGGGTACATGTATCTTTTCGAATTATAGTTTTCTCCACATATATGCCCAGGAGTGAGATTGCAGGATCATATGGCAACTCTATTTTTAGTTTTTTGAGGAGCTTCCATACTGTTCTCCATAGTGATTGCACCAATTTATTGGTACATTCCCCCCAACAGCATAAGAGGGTTCCCTTTTCTCCACACCCTCTCCAACATCTGTTATTTGTGGACTTTTTTTTTAACATCTTTATTGGAGTACAATTGCTTTACAATGTTGTGTGAGTTTCTGCTGTATAACAAAGGGAATCAGCTATATGTATACATATATCCCCATATCCCCTCCCTCTTGCATCTCCCTCCCAACCTATTTGTGGACTTTTTAATGGTGGCCATTCTGACTGGTGTGAAGTGGTATCTCATTGTTGTTTTGATTTGCATTTCTCTAATATCAATAATTAGTGATGTTGAGCATATTTTCATGTGTCTATTGACCATCTGTATATATGCTTTGGAGAAATGTCTATTTAGGTATTCTGCCCATTTTTCAATTGGTTTTTATTGTTGTTGTCATTGTTGTTATTGAGTTGTATGATAAAGTTCATACTTTTTCTAAAGAAACAATCTAGGCTTGCTCATTTTTGGTCAGTATATCTTGTGGGAAATTGACCTAAATTATTTAGGGTCTGAAATAAAATCCACCTACATATTTCTAGACAGAGTATTTTCTAAATCAACTCATCAACATTTGCTCAATCTAGATCCAGTGACATCTTTCGGTATTACAAATATCTTCAGTTCATAATTCAAATCTTCTACCTTCTTGTATGAATCCTTCAAAAGCTCCTTCTGTAGTTCATTTTATTATTAGCTCTAGTTCTGTCCAAATGAATTTCTTCTATTTAAGATTTTTATACCCCAGAGTTGTTAAAATCGTATCTTTTAATAACATTTACAAATTGTATTTTATATCCAGTTGTGTTCTGAAATCATTTCTACTTTTTTTCTTTTCTGGGTCCATAAATACCTAGGAATAAATTTAAGCATTCATAATTCAGTCAGGGAAATTCGTTCATTAAAAGCTAGTCATTTTTTCTACTAAATTGACTTTTCTGCCAGAAACAGAGTCACTATGTATAGCCACAGCAAATTAAGTCAGGGATCCATTGATCATTCAGCCTACTTTTGTCTTTGTATCTTCTTTTATTCCTTTGTTATAATTTAAATGAAGGTCTGCTTCCATTCTAACCTTGACTTCATTATATTATCCAAACTTCTGGTCAAAGCCCTCTTTCTCTAGGATATTCAAAGTATTTTGATTGGTTGGGTAAAATGTATGATAAAACCATATCTGAACTTTTAAGTATTTTTTATTGTAGTGGGATAATATTTCATTTTCTGATTAAAAATAAGCCAAAGAACCTAGCAAAAAGGTGAAGTTTTTCATTACTCAAATGGCTTAATACATTGTAGACACTCAGTTTAAATATTTTCTTCTCTATTATTCAACCTTTTTTCCTGTAAGCCTATGATTAATAATGTTTATTCAAATTGCGCTTAACTTCTAGTCATGCAACTTTGACTTCCACATATATTTGTGATTTTTCTCTCTGTTTCACATGACAATTTTTCTCAAACCCTTTCCTAGCTATCATAACAAACCTCTAGAACTGTTACTGCTTTCCTTTCTCAGAAATTATTTAACATTATACACCCAGTTCTGATCCTTATTAACCAGGTAAACATTTATTATTTGTCCCTTTTGATATGTTTCTGTACCCCATATTCAGTGCCTATTTAGGAAGATCAGAATTATTTGTAGCAAACATATCCTCTCTTCAATGTCTACAGAAAAACTAGAAGAATTACTGCCTTTTTAATGCTTATGCCAAAATTTATTTGAGATGGAATCAAAGTACTAGTTCATTTATTCATATCTTAAGCACTCAATAAATATTCCCTTATGACTAAATGAATTAGTATATAATTATGGAACATCTACTCTACAAAAACATAAAATACCACAAAACCCACTTCCCTGTCCATGAAGAGTTTATAATCAATAATATTGATGATGGTAACTTCTGTTTTGTTTTGTTTTTTTTTGTCTTAAGTAAGTTTTTCTTGAATAAATTAGCAAGTTCTTATTCCACAATTCAATTAAACCACTGATATTGGTCAAGGATGAGAAACTGTGATCTGTGTGCCTAATAGAGCCACATAATTGGAGGAAAGTTCCACCATTATAAAAAATATATTCCTTATAGAGGCATACATGCTGCAATGGCCAAGTTTATTAGTGGTAATAGCGACCATATGACTTAATATATTTACTATTTAGCTCTTTAGAGAAAAAGGTTTCCTGACCCCTGGTTTTGATGACACAGTTTCAGTTATATGTTTATTTTAGGAAATTGTTATATTATGACTTTATAATCTAAGATAATGTTTTTATGTAAGAGAAACAGTATGTTCAGTTTGCTGTCAACTTACTTTTCCAAGTGAATGCTACTGAGACAACATAATGGATTCTTTTTATGATAAAGCACATAACAGAGCTTGGTTGGGGAGATTCCTAGAAAGATAGGCAGCAAATTGATACATTGAGTAATATGGGAATGTTACTACCAGTTGGAAATCACTTAAAGTTAATTAAAGTATAAATAAGAGATACATGAAGGAAGGCAATTATGTATTCTGAGTACCAAACATGTGGCAGGCACTGTTCTATCTCTAGATACCTAAGTGCACTCCACTTTTAAATCTTACCCCAATTCAGCTGTGAGATATATAGAATTATTCTCATATCTTAAAAGAATGAAGAATTGCAAGGAAACTTTAATCAGTAACTGTACATTTTTTAATTTATCAAATGCTATCTCTGATTTAGGTACACTGTTTTGAACTTTGCACACATTGTTATATTACATTTACTATTTTATCTTATTTAATACTAATAGTTTAATAAAATAATAAGACTATTCTCATATTATCTACTCAGAGTGAGTGACTAACAATTTATCCAAAGTGAGAGTGGCAAAGCCAATATTCAAACTAATTCTATTTGACTCTAAATATATTTACCTTGTCAAATTATTTGCTGAAACACCTTATCTTAGTACTTAATTAAGAGCCACAGGTTAAATAAGTTTAAATAAGTAAAATGAGTTTTAAGAGTTTTGGTGTGCCAACTTGAGAAGAGAAATCAGGCTTACTTGATTCAAAAGCCAAGTATTTTCCACTGAGATCACTTTATTAAGGAGGAGGTTGCTGAAACATTACTTAAAATATGCTTGCTAATTGAAGGGCACTGATAATGCTACTGCATCTTATATTTTCTCACCTGTGATAAAGACAGTAGTATAGAGTGGTTAAGAGTTTTAACTTCAGCATGAGGTTGCCTGGGTTCAAATTATTGTTCTATGATTCTCGGACTATATGCTCTGGGGAAGTTACATGAACTCACTCTGCATTTGTTTTCTCATCTTTTAAATGGTGATAACAATAGTGTCTACTTTGTGGGAGTTTATTGAGATAGAGTAAAGTAGTATGTATAAAGTATTTAGGGGAGTATTTATATTGCTTTCTTCCTTCCTTCCTTTCTCACATTTTTTTTCTCTCTTCTCTTTCATTTCATTCTTTTCTTCCTTTCTTCTTTCCTCTACTTGATTTTCCATGTATTAAGATTCCACTTTTTTTTTTCCTTTTGAACACAGGCATTTTAATTTCAGGTTAGTTGAAAATCTAGCACTTGGCTTGCATGGGCATCAGGATATGAATTATTCCTACTTAAAATGTATTTAACTTATTTAATAACTACTAAAAATTGAATCTTTGAAATATTTAATTGAAATAATCTAAAGATTATATGATTCAAACTAAAATACATATTGATATAATTTACGTTGACATAAGTGTATAAAAATAAGGTGTTGAATTTACATAACAAGCAAGATTGATATTTTCATTATTGTAAGTTCACAATAATTGTTCAACTGTTCATTTTTAAACAAATACTTCGTAAGAAGTAACGTAAGACTTGAACAGAAGCAAGAAGAGCTACAATCCTGCAGCCTGTGAAATAGAAACCATATTCACAGGAAGACAGAAAAGGAAGAGGACTATGTACCAGATGAAGGAACAAGATAAAACCCCACAAAAACAACTAAATGAAGTGGAGATAGGCAACCTTCCAGAAAAAGAATTCAGAATAATGATAGTGAAGATGATCCAGTACGTCAGAAAAGAATGGAGGCAAGATTGAGAAGATGCAAGAAATGTTTAACAAAGATGCAGAAGAATTAAAAACAAACACCTACAAGAATTAAAGAACAAACAAACAGAGATGGACAATACAATAACTAAAAATGAAAAATACACTAGAAGGAATCAATAGCAGAATAACGGAGGCAGAAGAACGGGTAAGTGACCTGGAATACAGAATGGTGGAATTCACTGCCGTGGAACAGAATGAAGAAAAAAAAAATGAAAAGAAATGAAGACAGCCTAAGAGACCTCTGGGACAACATTAAACGCAACAACATCAGCATTATAAGGGTCCCAGAAGGAGAAGAGAGAGAGAAAGGACCCGAGAAAATATTTGAAGAAATTATAGTCAAAAACTTCCCTAAGGTGGGAAAGGAAATAGCCACCCAAGTCCAGGAAATGCAGAGAATCCCAGGCAGGATAAACTCAAGGAGAAACGTACCGAGACACATACTAATCAAATTGACAAAAATTAAAGACAAAGAAAAATTATTGAAAGGAACAAGGGAAAAACAACAAATAACATACAAGGGAACTCCCATAAGGTTAATGGCTGATTTCTCAGCAGAAACTCTACAAGCCAGAAGGTAGTGGCATGATATATTTAAAGTGATGAAAGGGAAGAACCTACAACACACATTACTCTACCCGGCAAGGATCTCATTCAGATTTGATGGAGAAATCAAAACCTTTACAGAAAAGCAAAAGCTAAGAGAATTCAGCACCACCAAACCAGCTCTACAACAAATGCTAAAGGAACTTCTCTAATTGGGAAACATAAGAGAAGAAAAGGACCTACAAAAACAAACACATAACAATTAAGAAAATGGTAACAGGAGCATACATATCGATAATTACCTTAAAAGTGAATGGATTAAATGCTCCAACCAAAAGACACAGGCTTGCTGAATGGATAGAAAAATAAGACCCATATATATGTTGTCTACAAGAGACCCACTTCAGACCTAGGGACACATAAAGACTGAAAGTGAGGGAATGGAAAAAGATATTCCATGCAAATGGAAATCTAAAGAAAGCTGGAGTAGCAATACTCATATCAGATAAAATAGACATTAAAATAAAGAATGTTACAAGAGACAAGGAAGGACACTACATAATGATCAAGGGATCAATCCAAGAAGAAGATATAACAATTAAAAATATATATGCACCCAACATAGTAGCACCACAATACATAAGGCAACTGCTAACAGCTATAAAAGAGGAAATCAACAGTAACACAATAATAGTGGGGGACTTTAGCTCCTCACTTACACCAATGGACAGATCATGCAAACAGAATATTGATAAGGAAAGACAAGCTTTACATGACACAATAGACCAGATATATTTAAATGATATTTATAGGACTGTCCATCCAAAAACAGCAGATTACAATTTCTTCTCAAGTGCACATGGAACATTCTCCAGGATAGATCACATCTTTGGTCAAAAATCAAGCCTCAGTAAATTTAAGAAAATTGAAATTGTATCAAGCATCTTTTCTGACCACAATGCTCTGAGATTAGAAATCAATTACAGGGAAAAAAACGTAAAAAACACAAGCACATGGAGGGTAAACAATACATTACTAAATAACAAACAGATCACTGAAGAAATCAAAAAAGAAATCAAAAAATACCTAGAGACAAATGACAACGAAAACACGATGATCCAAAATCTATGGGATGCAGCAAAAGCAGTTTTAAGAATGAAGTTTATAGCAATACAAGCATACCTCAAGAAACAAGAAAAATCTCAAATAAACAATTTACCTTACATGTAAAGGAACAGGAAAAAGAAGAACAAACAAAACCCAAAGTTAGTAGAAGGAAAGAAATCATAAAGATCAGAGCAGAAATTAATGAAATAGAAACAAAGAAAACAATAGCAAAGATCAATAAAATTAAAGGCTGGTTCTTTGAGAAGATAAACTAAATTGATAAACCATTATCCAGACTCATCAACAAAAAGAGAGAGAGGATTCAAATCAATAAAATTAGAAATGAAAAAGGAGAAGTTACAACAGACACTGCAGAAATACAAAGCATCCTAAGAGACTACGACAAGCAACTCTATGCCAATAAAATGGACAACCTGGAAGAAATGGACAAATTCTTAGAAAGATATAACTTTCCAAGACTGAACCAGGAAGAAATAGAAAATATGAACAGACCAATCACAAGTAATGAAATTGAAACTGTGATTAAAAATCTTCCAACAAACAGAAGTCCAGGACCAGATGGCTTCACAGGTGAATTCTATCAAACAATTAGAGAAGAGCTAACATCCATTCTTCTCAAACTCTTCCAAAAAACTGCAGAGGAAGAAACACTCCCAAACTCATTCTATGAGGCCACCATCACCGTGATACCAAAACCAGACAAAGATACTACAAAAAAGAAAATTACAGACCAATATCACTGATGAATATAGATGCAAAAATCCTCAACAAAATACTAGCAAACAGAATCCAACAGCAGATTAAAAGGATCATACACCATGATCAAGTGGGATTTATTCCAGGAATGCAAGGATTCTTCATTATATGCAAATCAATCAATGTGATACACCATATTAACAAAAGGAAGGATTAAAACCATATGATCATCCCAATACATGCAGAAAAAGCTTCTGACAAAATTCAACACTGCTTTATGATAAAAACTCTCCAGAAAGTGGGCACAGAGGCAACCTACCTCAACATAATAAAGCCCATATATGACAAACCCACAGAAAACATCATTCTCAATGGTGAAAAACTGAAAGCATTTCATCTAAGATCAGGAACAAGACAAGGATGTCCATTCTCACCACTATTATTCAACATAGTTTTGGAAGTCCTAGCCAAAACAATCAGAGAAGAAAAAGAAATAAAAGTAATACAATTTGTAAAAGAAGAAGAAAAGCTGTCACTGTTTGCAGATGACATGATACTATACATAGAGAATCCTAAAGATGCCACCAGAAAACTACTAGAGCTAATCAATGAATTTGGTAAATTTGCAGGATACAAAATTAATGCACAGAAATCTCTTGCATTCCTATACACTAATGATGAAAAATCTGAGAGAGAAATTAAGGAAACTCTCCTATTTACCATTGCAACCAAAAGAATAAAATACTTAGGAATAACCTACCTAGGAAGACAAAAGACCTGTATGCAGAAAACCATATGACACTGATGAAACAAATTAAAGATGATACAAACAGATGGAGAGATATACCATGTTCTTGGATTGGAAGAATCAATATTGTGAAAATTACTATACTACCCAAAGCAACCTACAGATTCAATGCAATCCCTATCAAATTACCAATGGCATTTTTTTACAGAACTAGAGCAAAAAATCTTAAAATGTGTATGGAGACACAAAAGTCCCCGAATAGCCAAAGCAGTCCTGAGGGAAAAAAACGGAGCTGGAGGAATCAGGCTCCCTGACTTCATACTATTCTACAAAGCTACAGTAATCAAGACAATATGGTACTGGCACAAAAACAGAAATATAGATCAGTGGAACAGGATAGAAAGCCCAGAGACAAACCCACGCACCTATGGTCAACTAATCTATGACAAAGGAGTCAAGGATATATAATGGAGAGAAGACAGTCTCTTCAATAAGTGGTGCAGGGAAAACTGGACAGCTACATGGAAAAGAATAAAATTAGAACACTGCCTAAAACCATACACAAAAATATACTCAAAATGGATTAGAGACCTAAATGTAAGACTGGACACTATAAAACTCTTAGAGGAAAATGTAGGAAGAACACACTTTGACATAAATCACAGCAAGATATTTTTTGATCCACTTCCTAGAGTAAAGGAAATAAAAAGAAAAATAAACAAATGGGACCTAATGAAACTTAAAAGCTTTGGCACAGCAAAGGAAGCTATAAACAAGATGAAAAACAACCCTCAGAATGGTAGAAAATATTTGCAAATGAAGCAGTGGACAAATGATTAATCTCCAAAATATATAAACAGCTCATCCAGCTCAATATTAAAAAAGCAAACAACCCAATCAGAAAATGGGCAGAAGACCTAAATAGACATTTCTCCAAAGAAGACATACAGATGGTCAAGAAGCACATGAAAAGCTGCTGAACATCACTAATTATTAGAGAAATGCAAATCAAAACTACAATGAGGTATCACCTCACACCACTTAGAATGGGCATCATCAACAAATCTACAAACAACAAATGCTGGAGAGGGTGAGGAGAAAAGGGAACCCTCTTACACTGTTGGTGGGAATTAAATTGATACAGCCACTATGGAGAACAGTATGGAGGTTCCTTAAAAAACTAAAAATAAAATTACCATATGACCCAGCAATCCCACTCCTGCGCATATACCCAGAGAAAACCATAGTTCAAAAAGACACATGCACCCCAATGTTCATTGCAGCACTATTTACAATAACCAGGTCATGGAAGCAACCTGAATGCCCATCTACAGACGAATGGATAAAGAAGATGTCGTACATATAACAGTGGAGTATTACTCTGACATAAAAAGGAATGAAATTGTGTCATTTGTAGAGATGTGGATGGATCTAGAGACTGTCATACAGAGTGAAGTAAGTCAGAAAGATAAAACCAAATATCATATATTAACACATATATGTGGAACCTAGAAAAATGGTAGAGATGTACTGGTTTGCAGGGCAGAAATAGAGACATAGATGTAGAGAACAAACATATGGACACCAAGGGGGGAAAGTGGCAGTGGGGGGGTAGTTTTGTGAAGTATTGGGAGATTGGGATTGACATATATACACTAATATGTATAAAATGGATAACTATAAGAACCTGCTGTATAAAAAAATAAACAAAATAAAATTCAAATTTCAAAAAAAAAAAGTAATGTAAGACTTCTTATGGGTTAGGGAACATATAAGTTATTGAGAATACAAAGATAAATATATATATACCTGTGAGTTAATGTGTATGCTAAACTCTCTGAAGCCAAGTGATCCATAGTTGGAGGAGAGAAATAATTGATAATGAATTTTCCAGCAGCTGTTGTTGATCAGTATAAAGAAGAAACAATTGAAATACAAACATACTTGGCCTAAATATGGGTCTAAACACCTCCACCATGAACAGCAAAATTTCCCATTGGCCCTGAAGTGAATCTTTCTCCTATAGTAATGCTTCCTAGGAAAGAGTAAAGTATGAATCCCTTGCTGAGCAGTAAACAGTAGTCACTGCTACTTTTCTCTGTTCCCCTACAGTTAGTTCTAGTACTGGTAGACTCAGGAAAAAAATGACACCAATTCAGATATAAATAATAACCAGAATAGCGATAGCATGGATTCTACAAAGTTTATTTAAGGAAAGAGGAGAAATGACTATGGCAAATAAGAGGAAAGAAAAAATTCAATAAGCCAAAAAAAAAATAGATTAAAAGTGTGAACACCACGCAGGGAGGTTTAGAAATGTAAATTACCTAAATATACAGTACTCAAATAGTCATTATTTATTGCTTACATCAGTAATCTCCAAACTACAGTTAATTCAGCCTAGTTAAATGATTTAATGGAATTTCAAAATGGTTTAAAAAATGAGTTTCTGTGTTAATATGGACATATGCATAATAATGCCAAACACAATTACTAGCACATAGAATTTGCTCAAAACATTGAATAAATTTTTGTACAAAATGAATTTGTGTGTGTGTCTGTATGTGTGTGTGTGTGTGTGTGTGTTTAAGACATATAGGTAAATATTGAGCGGAAGACATTGTAATATTCCTTCTTAGGTAGAATTCATTCTGAAGCCAGTCCAGAAGCTCCATTTCAATTACACAGTCCGTTAGAAATGGTCATCATTATACTCCTTCTATTTCTCTTTCTGTCTTATCTTAATATGAAAAATGATATCTTTTTCTTCATATGGGATAGATACTTTTATGTTAGAATTCAAAAATCCAGAAAATATCTGCTCCACTAATATAGTTTAAACACACAATTTGCTGGGGGTGGGTACTTTCTATATATTCTATATTTCAGGATCTTATATGTTTCTCTCAAGTCTCTCTACAGCTCTTAATAATTATTTTTGCCTTGTCTGTGATCAAAAATTATTCTGTTCAGAAATTTGAAGCAAAGCCTTTGCAGTTCTCTCAGCTTGCTGGTGATTATGGCTCAATAGCATTCACTTCTCTCCATCTCTTGTTGAATATAGCTTCTATTTTCTCCTCCAAAGAGGTTATACATTTCTGCCATCTGTTTTGCCTTGTGTGAATCACATCAAACATACCCATGAGAGATTATGGTTCATCTTTTCTGACATCTGGGGGAGCAATCCAAAGCTAAGAAGACAAATACAACACTGAGTTCTTTGACTGAAGGGCTTGAAAATTCTATTTGATGATTTTTATATTTCCCCTGCAAAGCACTAAAAGAATAACAATACTTATCCCATATCCACTTCATATAACCATTGCAGGGATTCATTAGATCAGCTATGTAAAGGACTGAGAGCTCTTTAAAGAAAAATGCTCTTATCCCGGCTTTTCATCCTTTGACCCTTTTATCACCTTTTACTGAAGCTAGGATAGTTAATTATTTTCTTTTTAATTTCAAAAGATAGCAGTGATAATAAAAGAGGTTGTCACAGAACTTTTCCTTAAAAGTTCAGTATAAAACAGCAGGCATTTGGCCAATATTACTTTTCTTCACTGTGAGATTTTTCTCCAATGAATACCTCTAAAGTACCCTGCAGCTCTGTGCTTACCTGCAGGTCTCACCCCAATGTGAGGAATTTTGCACTAATTTGAGGCCTTGCAAAAGCTGTGACTTTCCACTTCAAGACTCCTAAATTCCATGTGGTACATATGCATTCAGTGCCTCTAACTACGTGCTGCATGGGGAAGTATAGCCGTGCTACATTACAATTCTTTAAAAAATAAAATCTGCCACAAATTATCAGGGCTATAAGAATACATACAAATACATACATGAAATACAAGACAGTCATTTTGGATTCACAAAATCCAGTCACATAGAGTGGCAACAAATAATCTTTGAACACCTAGCACTGTCCTTGGCATAAATTAGTGCTAAGTAAATGTTCAATGAAGTGATTACTAAAAAATGGGCAGTTCTGCTTTAGCCACACAATAACTAGCTCTAGTGACTTGAGTTCTTGCTTCTGTTCTCGGAGAGACAGCAGTAACTGGTCCTGAAGCAGAATCTTAGTTCCCTGTCCAGGAATTGAACCTGAGTAGCCTGGATGAAAACTAATAATCCTAGCTGTTAGTCCACCAGGGGCTGGAGGCTAGAAGCAAAGTTGCCCTGGCTCTTGCCCCATTTGAAAGCAAGAAAGTTTCAAAGAGGCAAAAACTGTAAAAAGAGTTACAAAATTTAATATTATTAGCACAGGACAACATGTGGGAGAGCACACAGAGAAGTAGTTTATTTATTTAAGACTGAAGCAAGGCAGAAATACACATCCTGAGAGAAAGGGTGTGGACATCCTCCCTAATGAGGAGTAGTGCAGTAAAGAGGCAGTTAAATCATTTATATAGGAACAGTTCTTCTGGGTCTTTGTTCTCCTCTGGCCAATTACCTCACTTCTTTTCCCACATCTGACCTGCACTAGGACCCTAACCAATATGCGTGTACATTTTTCGCCAAGATGGATTCCAGAGCAGAGGTTAATGGGAGGTTTGACAACACTTATTATGGGGTGGTGCCTCCTCCCTTTTTGACCCCCAAGGAGCCTTCCTGTGCATGTTCAGTGGGAGAGATTTCCCTGACCTCAGGAGTAATAGATGTGATCATCTTATCTCTTTACTCCAGTAGACTCAGCTCCTGCCACTAACTTTGTCCTTGGAATATCTATGGAAAACAAGGCTCCAATTTATCTGCTTGACAAATTTCAGCTGGTCAGCCCAGGGGCCCATCTACCTCCTACCTCACTTCTTCATGCATTCCCTCACTCAGGAAAGATAACAACAGATTTCTCACCCTCTCATGTCACTTTAGAAAAAGAGAAGCTGCTTTATTAACCAATGGCCCATCAACATAAGAGATAAAAGTATCCTCAGAGATCTGTGCCTTTTTTTCTTCTCTACAGTCATCCTAGCCTTCTGTACATCTAATATATTATCCCTAAATTTCCCAATCCGTGCTTCATAATGACTAACTTTTTTGCATTGACATTTTTTTTTTTCTGCAGTGGAATTAATGGACTGATTTAATCTTTTGGTTTAGGGATAGTATCAGTAGTAGAATTTGGCTAATTTTAGGCTCTACAACTACTATTAGGAGTAAAAATGCTGGAGAAAGTAGAAGGAAATACAACTGTATAATTGAAATGTTACTGAATAATAACCACATTTATGAAAAGATATTATAGTTTCCAGCAAGATACGGTAATAATAAGTATAATAACACTCCATCTTTAGGTTAATGGTTTACATTTTAAAATTACAGTCATGTAAAATTTCTCACTTGATTCTGATATTTTTCAAGGATAAATGTTATTAGCCACCATCCTACACACATACAAACACTATAGAGATAAAGAGAATAAGGTTAGATATTTTAAAACCTAGTATTGTTGAACTAACTTCACTTTTTATAAACTTTCATTTTGTTCATATCTCCATAATATTGTCATGTTACTTTCCAAAACAGTTATACTATTTTACACCCCTACCAGTAATGTGATAGATCTTTGTGAACATTTCATATAGTCATTCATTTTAATTTTAGCTATTCTCATTGGTGCAGTAGTATCCCACTGTGGTTTTAATTTGTCTTTCCATAATAGCTAATGATGCTGAGTACCTATTTCTTGTGCTTGCTTATTTGTCATCTACATTTCTAATTTGGAGTAGTGACTTCTCAAATGTTTACTCATTTTTTTTTTCTTCTTATTTTGGATTTTTGACAGTGCCCTATATATTCTGGATAGAAGTCATTTTTTAAGATATGAGAATTGCAAATATTTTATTCCTGCCTTTGCCTCATCTTTTTCTTATCTTTATATACCTTTCAGAGAGTAGAACTTTTTAAGTTTATGAATTTGGTTGGTCTTTTATGGAACATGTTTTTGGTGTCATATTTTATAAATTTTAACTTTGAGACTTTATCCATTAAGTATGATATTAACTATAGGTTTTTCAAAGATGCTCTTTGTCATATTGAGGAAGTCCCGTGTCTTCTTAGTGTGCTGAGCATTTTTATCAGGAAGAAATATTGGATTTTTTAAATGCTTTTTCTGTGTCTACAGAGATAATCATATGTTTTCTCTTTTTAGTTCTTCAATCTGATAAATTTCATTGACCTTCAAAAGTTAGACCTTCCTTTCCTGATACAAAATACCCTTAGATATGATATGTTTGATATATAGTTGAATTAAACCTGCTAAAATTTTGTTTAGAATATTGTTATCTATATGCATTAGAGATATTGATCTATGGGAGTTTTTCTTGTAATACCTTTTTATGATTTTTATATCAAGGTAATACTGGCTTTATAATGAATGGGGAAATATTTTCTCCTTTTCAAATTTCTGGAATAATTGGTGTAATTTCTTTCATGCATGTTTGCTAGAATTCACAGGTGAAGCTATCTGGGACTGGAGTTTTCTTCATGGGAAGGTTTTGTCAAGAACTGCAAAGAGCCTGAGATTTTAGCCAACTTGCAAGCTAACAAGTTAGCCTGCCACAGTTTCATGAATGCTGGGAAAAGACACAAGACAACTTCATTACTCACAGCATAGCAAGCATCGTAATCATTAACATATTCTTGTCATTTTCCCTTGCATCCAAGTCCCATGGATGTGAAGTTATTGGGCCCTTATGGATATCTGCATATAGAGAGAATTGTGTTATTTGAGAGGAAACAAATTTAGGGAGCCTACGTATATTTTAGTGGTCTGTAAATATGTCTGGTCTGTGCTCTGATGGAGATGTTACCTTCATTATCCTGGACAGTAATTAAGCCTGTCCTTTGCTCTAGAGACAGACATATCTCTAACTTCCAAGGCTGTAAACAAAGCTTCCCTATCCTCTAAAGGTGGGAATTACCTCTAGCTTCCAAAACTGCTATACAAACATTCTTGAAAAAATTGTCTGAAACAAAGGGCAGTCAGTGTTTCTGCTCAAAAAATGTACAAATAGGGGAGAAATCCATGGAGATTATCTCTTACAGATTGTTAAATAAAAATTAAATTGCTTTATTAGAAATCATGTTTGCCTCTCATCTTTAGCTGCATAAGCAACCATAAAATTTTTGTCTTAAAACAAACAAAACCAAAGCCCTCTCTCAATTTCCACACTGCCCTCCAGCTACACATTTATTTCTTATCTAGGTCAGCAGTTAGCTCTTTTGCTAAATGGCATTCTCTCTAAACATGTTAATGAAGTAATCAGCAGCAGTTAACACAGTTGTTGATCTTTTAAAATTTAAATTAAGACCCATCACTCCCACCCTGCAGAGAACCTTCCATTGGCTTCCAGTCACAATCAGAGGAACTCTAAAATACTCATTGTATTCAAGACTTTAACTCAGCAGGCTCCAGCTACCTCTAAGCCTCACGTCCTACCTCTTTCCCTCCTTGATAATGTTTCCAACACCACAGCATGTTCCTTCTTCAGGGCTTTTGCACTGCTGTTTTCTCTACTCAGCTTATTGCAGTCCTCTTTTTTATGTTTGTTTTCCTGTCTTCAAGGCCGGAGCTAGTTTTATTTTACCAGGCTTAATCTGAACAGAAAATCTGTAGAAACCATAAAAGTAGGAAAAAATCCTCTTTACCCTAAGTTGTTTGACCAGTCAAATGTCTATGCTTTGTAAACAGGTTATGTAATATAACTTAGCAGACTTTGCTTAGCATCAGAAAACATGGATAGAAGTCCCACACTGTCATTTACTAACTAGAACATTTGTGATGGAATAAAAATGACCCTCCCTACATTCTGAAGAGATTGTGTTTATATAAATACACTTTCTGGTGGAGATAGATAGGCAGATAGGCAGGTAGATGGATAAATAGACAGATAGACATAAAGACACAAGAGAGAGAACAGTGAGGGAGAAGGAAGGAATTTATTTCTATGCTGAAACAAAACACTTCATAACCTCAATTAGTGTAAAGTGTATGTGTTTTAATTTCCTGGTGGACATAATTTTCTTTTTCTTTAAATTAGCAGCTCATTATTGGTCTGAAACTAGAAAAACACCCTGCAACTTTAAAAAAAATGGCAATCTTGGTAGCTCAGCCTGTTTAAGAATGAAGAAGAGCTGGTGTTCCAGATTCACAACGAAGTTGAGAGCAAAGGACTCCAATGTTCCAGGAGACTGCAAAATAACAAGAGAGAAAGAAACTGGTTTTCTGAATTACCAGGTGGAAGGCAGAACTTACAAATCCCAGATGACCGTCATGGTAGATAGCTTCCTGATGAATGCATCCTGCATTGTCCTCCTGCTGATTCACACTAATGTATATAAGGATGTTTGACTAAGAAGAGAGAAGACCTTGTAAATTCCAGGGAACTCTTAGTCCTTAAAGTTCCAGAGAAGAAAGATCAGTTGATCAATAAAAGACTTTTTGCACAAGTCCCTTCCACCAGGAAGCCTACACAATCCACTGAACTCACCTTAAACACTAAGGGCAGACACCAAACACAATGGGAACTACAAACCTGCAGCCTGCGAAAAGGAGACCCCAAAAACAGTAAGTTAAGCAAAATGAGAAAACAGAGAAATACACAGCAGATGATGGAGCAAAGTAAAAACCAAACAGACCAAACAAATGAAGAGGGAATAGGCAATCTACCTAAAAAGGAATTCAGAGTAAGGATAGTAAAGTTGATCCATAATCTTGGAAATAGAATGGAGAAAATGCAAGAAACGTTTAATAAGGACCTAGAAGAAATAAAGAGCAAACAAACAATGATGAACAACACAATAAATGAAATTTAAAATTATTAGAAGGAATCAATGGTAGAATAACTGAGGCAGAAGAATGGATAAGTGATCTGGAAGATAAAATAGTAGACATAACTACCGCAGAGCAGGATAATGAAAAAAGAATGAAAAGAATAGAGGACAGTCTTGGAGCCCTCTGGGACAACATTAAATGCACCAATATCAGAATTATAGGGGTCCCAGAAGAAGAAGAGAAAAAGAAAGGGACTGAGAAAATATTTGAGGATATTATAGTTGAAAACTTCCCTAATACGGGAAAAGAAATAGTCAATCAAGTCCAGGAAGCGCAGAGTCCCATAAAAGATAAATCCAGTGAGAAACAGACCAAGACACATATTAAGCAAACTATCAAAAATTAAATACCAAGAAAAAATATTAAAAGCAGCAAGGGAAAAGCCACAAATAACATACAAGGGAATCCCCATAAAGTTAACAGCTGAGCTTTCAGCAGACACTCTGCAAGACAGAAGGGAGTGGCAGGACATATTTAAAGTGATGAAAGGGAAAAACTTACAACCAAGATTACTCTACCCAGCAAGGATCTCATTCAGATTCAACTGAGAAATTAAAACCTTTACAGACAAGTGAAAGCTAAGAGAATTCAGCACCACAAAACCAGCTCTACAACAAATGCTAAAGGAACTTCTCTAGGCAGGAAACACAAGAGAAGGAAAACACCTACAATAACAAACCCAAAACAATTAAGAAAATGGTAATAGGAGCATACATATTGATAATTACCTTAAATGTAAGTGGATTAAATCCCACAACCAAAAGACATAGACTGGCTAAATGGATACAATGACAAGACCTGTATATATGTTATCTACAAGAGACGCACTTCAGACCTAGGGACACATACAGACTGAGAGTGAGGGGATGGAAAAATATATTCCATGAAAATAGAAATCAAAAGAAGGCTGGAGTAGCAATTCTCATATCAGACAAAATAGACTTTAAAATAAAGATTATTACAAGAGACAAAGAACAACACTATATAATGATCAAGAGATCAATCCAAGAAGAAGATATAACAATTGTAAATATTAATGCACCCAACATAGGAGCACCTTAATACATAAGGCAAATAGTAACAGCCTTAAAAGGGGAAATAGACAGTAACACAATAGTAGTAGGGGACTTTAACATCCAACTTTCACCAATGAACAGATCAACCAAAATGAAAATAAATAAGGAAACACAAGCTTTAAATGACACATTAACGAAGATGGACTTAATTGATATTTATAGGACATTCCATACAAAAAAACCAGAATACACTTTCTTCTCAAGCACTCATGGAATATTCTCCAGGATAGATTATATGTTGGGTCACAAATCAAGCCTTGGTCAATGTAAGAAAATTGAAATCATATCAAGGACCCTTTCTGACCACAATGCTATGAGACTAGATCAGTTAGAGGAAAAAAACTGTAAAAAATACAAAGACATGGAGGCTAAACATTAAACTACTAAATAACCAAGAGATCACTGAAGAAATTAAAGAGGAAATCAAAAAATACCTAGAAACAAATGACAATGAAAACACGATGACCCAAAATCTATGGGATGCACCAAAAGCAGTTCTAAGAGAGAAGTTTATAGCAATACAATTCTACCTCAAGAACAAGAAGCATCTCAAATAAACAACTTAACCTTACACCTAAAGTGAGTAGAGAAAGAAGAATTAAAAAAAACCCAAAGTTTACAGAAGGAAAGAAATCATAAAGATCAGATCAGAAATAAATGAAAAAGAAATGAAGGAAATGATAGCAAAGATCAATAAAACTAAAAGCTGGTTCTTTGAGAAGATAAAAAAATTGATAAACCATTAGCCAGATTCATCAAGAAAAAAAGGGAGAAGAATTAAATCAACATAATTAGAAATGAAAAAGGAGAAGTAACGACTGACACTGCAGAAATACAAAGGATCATGAGAGATAACTAAAAGCAACTATATACCAATACAATGGACGACCAGAAAGAAATGGACAAATTCTTAGAAAAGCACAACCTTCTGAGACTGAACCAGGAAGAAAAAGAAAATATAAACAGACCAACCACAAGCACTGAAATTGAAACTGTGATTAAAAATATTCCAAGAAACAAAAGCCCAGGACCAGAAGGCTTCACGGGCGAATTCTAACAAACATTTAGAGAAGAGCTAACACCTATCCTTCTAAAACTCTTCCACAATATAGCAGAGGGAGGAACACTCCCAAATTCATTCTACAAGACCACCATCACCCTGATACCAAAACCAAAGATGTCACAAAAAAGAAAACTACAGACCAATATCTCTGATGAACATAGATTCAAATATCCTCAACAAAATACTAGCAAACAGAATCCAACAGCACATTAGAAGGATCATACACCGTGGTCAAATGGGGTTTATCCCAGGAATGCAAGGATTCTGCACTATACGCAAATCAATCAATGTGATACACCATATTAACAAACTGAAGGAGAAAAAACATACGATCATCTCAATAGATGCAGAAAAAGCTTTTAACAAAATTCAACACACATTTATTATAAAAACCATCCAGAAAGTAGGCATAGAGGGAACTTACCTCAACATCATAAAGGCCATATATGACAAACCTACAACCAGCATTATTCTAAATGGTGAAAAACTGAAACCATTTCCTCTAAGATCAGGAACAAGACAAGGTTGCCCACTCTCACCACAATTATTCAACATAGTTTTGGAAGGTTTTGCCACAGCA
This sequence comes from Eubalaena glacialis, assembly GCF_028564815.1. Lineage (NCBI taxonomy): Eukaryota > Metazoa > Chordata > Mammalia > Artiodactyla > Balaenidae > Eubalaena > Eubalaena glacialis. The sequence continues at coordinate 46,378,125 of NC_083725.1, read as the reverse complement.
ATCAGAGTAGAAAAAGAAATAAAAGGAATCCAAATCAGAAAAGAAGAAGTAAAACTATCACTGTTTGCAGATGACATGATACTATACACAGAGAATCCTAAAGATGCTACCAGAAAACTAGTAGAGCTAATCAATGAATTTGTTAAAGTAGCAGGATATAAAATTAATGCACAGAAATCTCTTGCATTCCTATACACTCATGATGAAAAATCTGAAAGAGAAATTAAATCCCATTTACCATTGTAACAAAAAGAATAAAATACCTAGGAATAAACCTACCTATGGAGACAAAAGAACTGGATGCAGAAAACTATAAGATACTGATGAAAGAAATTAAAGATGATACCAACAGATGGAGAGATATACCATGTTCTTGGATTGGAAGAATCGACATTGAGAAAATGACTCTACTACCCAAAGCAATCTACAGATTCAATGCAATCCCTATCAAACTACTGCTGGCATTTTTCACAGAACTAGCACAAAAAATTTCACAATTTTTATGGAAACACAAAAGACCCTGAATAGCCAAAACAATCTTGAGAAAGAAAAACGGAGCTGGAAGAATCAACCACCCTGACTTTAGACTATACGACAAAGCTACAGTAATTAAGACAGTATGGTACTGGCACAAAAACAGAAATATAGATAAATGGAACAGGATAGAAAGCCCAGAGATAAACCCAAACACATATGGTGACCTAATATTTGATAAAGGAGGCAAGAATGTACAATGGAGAAAAGACAGCCTCTTCAGTAGGTGGTGCTGGGAAAACTGGACAGCTACATGTAAAAGAATGAAATTACAAAACTCCCTAACACTATACACAAAAATGAACTCAAAATGGATTAAAGACCTAAATGTAAGTCAGACACTTTAAAACTCTTAGAGGAAAACATAGGCAGAACACTCTATGACATAAATCACAGCAAGATCCTTTTCCACCCACATCCTAGAGAAATAAAAACAGAAATAAACAAATGAATCCTAATGAAACTTAAAAGCTTTTGCACAACAAAGGAAACCATAAACAAGACAAAAAGATCATCCTCAGAATGGGAGAAAATATTTTCAAATTAAGCAACTGACAAGGAATTAATCTCCAAAGTATACAAACAGCTCAGGCAGCTCAATATCAGAAAAACATACAACCCAATCCAAAAATGGGCAGAAGACCTAAATAGACATTTCTCCAAAGAAGATATACAGATTGCCAACAGACACATGAAAGAACGCTCAACATCATTAATCATTAGAGAAATGCAAATCAAAACTACAATGAGGTATCACCTCATACCAGTTAGAATGGCCATCATCAAATATACAAACAATAAATCCTGGAGAGGGTGTGGAGGAAAGGGAACCCTCTTGCACTCTTGGTTGGAATGTAAATTGATACAGCCACTATGGAGAACAATATGGAAGTTCCTTAATAAACTAAAAATAGAACTACCATATGACCCAGCAATCCCACTACTGGGCATATACACTGAGAAAACCATAACTCAAAAGGAGTCATGTACCACAATGTTCACTGCAGCACTATTTACAATAGCCAGGACATGGAAGCAACCTCAGTGTCCATCTACAGATGAATGGATAAAGAAGATGTGGCACATAAATACAATGGAATATTACTCAGCCATAAAAAGAAATGAAATTTAGTTATTTGTAGTGAGGTGGATGAACCTAGAGTCTGTCATACGAGTGTATTAAGTCAGAAAGAGAAAAACAAATACCATATGCTAATACACATATATGGAATCTAAAAAAAAAAAAAAGGTTCTGAAGAACCTAGGGGCAGGACGCAGACGTAGAGAATGGACTTGAGGACACGGAGAGGGGGAAGGGTAAGCTGGGACGAAGTGAGAGAGTGGCATGGACATATATGCACTACCAAATGTAAAACAGATAGCTAGTGGGAGCAGCCACATAGCACAGGGAGATCAGTTCAGTGCTTTTTGACCACCTAGAGGGGTGGGGTAGGGAGGGTGGGAGGGAGACGCAAGAGGGAGGGGATATGTGGATATAAGTATACGTATAGCTGATTCACTTTCTTATACAGCAGAAACTAACAGAACAATGTAAAGCAGTTATACTCCAATAAAAGTGTTAAAAAATAAAATTAAATTAAAAAGGCAATCTAAGGATCTATACATGTATATTTCCTTTCATAATTGCTTAACTTGTAGAATTGCTGTGAATTTTAAAAGAGATGATAATGTTTTTAACTTGCTTACCCTGTAGTAAGTGTTCAATGAATACTTATTATCATTATTATTAGTTTAAGTTTAACTAGTAAAGTCAGCCTTTACAGTTATCTTTATCAACAAAAGTACAAATAATTATTTTTTACTCTTTAAGATGTACATATATGACTCTAAAGAAAAATTAAAATTTACCTATAAACGGTATCCAAAAAGAAATATCTCACTCCCTATAGTAATTCCACATTTAAACCCCTTAAAGTGGATATAATTGGTGGAAATGTTAGGTAGTTAGTCAGACCTTAGCAGCAAGGAGGTGACAGTGGTGAAAAGACAAGTGGAGTGTAGCCAGGTTACACCCCAACCATCTGGGGACCCTCCCCTGACCCCACCCAGAACGGGTGAAACTATGGTCAGGTGGTGGGCAACTTTTCCTGATAAAGAGGGAGCACAGTGTCAGGAGGGAACTTCCCCAGGCTGTGCATACCCAGACCAGAGAGGTTTATAACGTATAGTAAACCCAAACTCATTATACCATTATTATAAAAAAATCTGCATGTGGTTCCCCCACCCCCTCCACCCCCCCCAAGGTAGACTGTTCTTAGTGAATCAAAGGGCATGTGCAATAATGAACTTGTTACATAGTTCGGGACTGTCAATCAAATAATGATTCCCCTGTCACTCGCCCATGATCGAGCCCTCCTTCCTCACAGAGCGCTCCTTATAAACACCCTTAAGCCTGTACAGGAGCGCTGGTATCACTTCGCAGAAACAGCCCGCTGTCCCTTTGAGAGTGTAGCTATGCTTTAATAAACCTTGCTTTGCTCTTAAGCCTGAAGTGGTAGTCTGCATTTCTTTGTTTGCTATCACAAGGACCGGGATTGCTGGTCTGGGCCTTCCGTTGACCTCCTCGGTGGAAGCCATTTGACATAACACACGCCAACCCAGTAATATCTTTGGTGTGGTGACTCGGGTCGCTAAAATTATGTCTGAGCCGCCCGCCTTGCAGCTTCCTCAAGCTTTCGACCATTGCATGACATTTGCCCCGTCTGGCTTTATCTCCTTTGTCTTACATGCCTCTGCTCCTTGCCTAATATGCCTGAGAAAGGGCTGCTGCGTGTGTGCCAGTGACGGCCTGAGACGTCCCCAATGGTGTTCCTCGGAGACCTATAACCATTATTTTCCCACCCACAACTCTCCTTTCAGGCCTCTGGTTTGCATCCTTCGCCACTGCCGGCAGCTACATTAGACGAACTGGCTGGAACTGAGATCAACTGTGGGACTCTGGGAGATTTTTCCACTATCTTTTCAGGGCCCTTCTTCCCTGTTTTGAGACTCAAAGGAGCTTTCTTCTGTTGATAGATCAGGCTGACAACCACCCAAAACACCCAATCTGTTGTATTTGTGGGGACTCTCAGCAGTTCCATGCTCCCCAGCCTCGAGGAGAGGCCCCTTTTTGGCCGGACCGCTCTTATTTTAGATCCCCTCATTCTTTTCCTTGCCGTCGCAAACATCTGTTTTGCATGGTCCCTAAGGTGAACCAATTCTTCCTCCACTCGGCCACCCAGAACAACTTCCATCACTACCCAGACCTTGCCGACTGCCAGCCTGCCAGGAATCTCCAGGGACTTGCCTTTATGGCCCTGATCACCCACATAGGCCCACTGACAATGGGAAAGGAGGAATAACCACACTATTATGAGACTAAGGAGCCAGAGAGTGCAAACAAATGGCTCGTTAAGGTGAGGGAATCTCTATTGGCTACATAGCCTCAATGCTGGGTATTCCCTCTACCAGACAAATTGCTCATCTAGGTGAGAGAATCTCTGTAGGTGACACAACCATTGGCACATGGTCTGTTACTCTCCCTGAATGTTGTGTGTCCTCACTGCCAGTAAGGCAGGGGGATCTCTATTGATGACAATGCCTTTGGGGCCAGAGGGAATAGACAATAGTCCTGGAGGGCCTATGGCCAAGGCCCTCCACTGATACCAGGAGGAGGGGACACCCTCTCCTTCAGGCGGTCAGGGATATCAGGACTCTGAGACTCCCCTGAGCTCAGTGTTGTGTATTCTCTCTATCCAGATAGGTAACCAAACCTCTGGCCTCCTGCCGCCTGACGCTCCCTTAGGCTGCATCCTCAAGAAGTGGTCGGCTTTTGACCCTGACACCCTAAAGAAAGAGAGACTGATCTTTTTCTGCAGCACCGCTTGGCCCCAGTATAAGCTGGGAGTCCAAGAAGAGCGGCCCTTACATGGTAGCGTTAACTTTAATACAATCCTTCAACTAGATCTATTCTACAAATGACAAGGAAAATGGAGTGAGATTCCCTATGTTCAAGCGTTTTTTGCTCTTAGAGATAGGGAAGACCTCTAAAAGACTTGTAAAATTGACTCTGCTGTGATGGCCCTGATGGGACAACCCCCATCCTCTCCTTGAGAGGACCTGAGCCCGATAAGAGCAAAAATCTTTAAACCTGGGGATGGCGCTAAAACCACCCCATCCTCCATCTATCTCCCTTTGCTACCAACAGCCCCCTTACTGCTTTACCCGGGAGATCTGACTCCCACGAGGCCTCCCCCTAGAATTTGCCCTTTGGTGGAGGCGATGGGCAAATTCAGACCCCAACTTATTCAGAAGCCTTTTACTCTTCTAGAGTTGAAACAGATCAAACTGGAACTAGGTAAATTTTCTGAAGATCCTGACCACTACACTGACAAATCCCAACACTTAACCTTAGCTTTTGACTTAGCCTGGAAGGATGTCATGATAATCTTGGGGCAAACTCTATTAGATACTGAGAAGGAAGAGGTCCTGAAGGAGGCCCACAACTTTGCGGACAGCCTTCATTTTTCCAGCTCAAAATAACCTGTGGGGGAAACTGCCATTTTCCATATGGACCCTCACTGGGACTGCAATAACCCCAATGAGCAATGGGAAAAGGAACATATAATCTGTATAAAAGCTGAACTCAAAGCAAGCATAAGGAAACTCATTAATTACTCAAAGGTTTCAGCCATCAGCCAGGAACCCAATGAAAACACTACAGCCTTCCTGGAAATGCTCAAAGAGGCAGTAATTAAATATACCAACCTAGATCTGGACTCCCTTGAAAGAAAAAACATTTTTTTTTAAATTAATTCATTTATTTATTTTTTTTTGGCTGCATTCGGTCTTCGTTGTTGTGCACGGGCTTTCTCTAGTTGCAGTGAGCAGGGGCTACTCTTCATTGCAGTGCGCACACTTCTTATTGTGGTGGCTTCTCTTGTTGTGAGCACAGGATCTAGGCACACGGGCTTCAGTAGTTGTGGCTCGTGGATTCTAGAGCGCAGGCTCAGTAGTTGTGGTGCACGGGCTTAGTTGCTCCATGGCATGTGGGATCTTCCCAGACCAGGGCTTGCACCCGTGTCCCCTGCATTGGCAAGTGGATTCTTAACAACTGCACCACCAGGGAAGTCCAAAAACTAGGCATAATTTAATGTAAATAGTGGCTCTGACTATTACAAGACTAGGTTAATTGCTTAATTGTTCTTAGTTTCTGTTTCCAATTTGCAAATCTTGGTTAAAACCACCAACTGTATAGAATCATTACTAAGAATAAAAGTGGACTATAAGGTATCAGTAAATGACAGATATTATTTCATTTATTACCATCTCTTATATATATAAGAATAGATTAAGCACAGTCAGGGTGAGAAGTGGGAAAAATGACAACAAATATATTCTATAGTATTATTTTAAACTTTGCTTTACTTTCATATTGCCTTATTATTTTTCAGATTGGACATTATCTGAGACAAGAAGCTGGACTGCATAGTCCATTGGTCCATCAGGAAGGCCTGGTTTCATTTTCTAATATGCTTTATGACATATCACACTAATATCTGTTGAGTTTCACTTTCCCTTTTTCCTATGGCTTTCTAGACCCATAAAATGGAAACACATTTTAAATTCAAATAGTATTATTTTCAAATACTTTAGTATCTCTCTTCTGGAGTTACTTCTACATCTCATATTCATTTATGGCCATTGCTATGATCATTTAGAACTATCACAATATCCCCAGTAGTACTTTGGCAACAAAGAGGAAAAACCACATACACCCACACATGTACTCTCTAAACAGAAACTTATAAAGATACTGGTAAGAAATCTATCTCCTTTTATACCTATTTGTGTTTTAGGAAGCAAGCCAGACAATAGAAAGAATAACAATATCCCTGTCAACGGGAAGCTTTTTTCTTTGTTTGAGCTACATTTTTAAGAGGAAAAATTTGGTTTATATTTTGGGAAGTCAGAGAAAAGTGCAAAGTCATTTGCTGTATATTATTACAAAAACAGGAAAAAAATGACATTGTTTTGCAACTGTCTTACATATTATCAGTTATTTATTTATTATTCCATGTTTTCAACAGAATATTGAATACAAATTTTATACAATTATCTTTTAATTGATTTTATAATAGCTAGTGGAAATCTCATTAATAATCAAAACTAAATGTAAATTGTAAGTTAGAGATTTCTCAAAAATGATATATCCACAAGAAAATGACCTGGTGTGCTTGTTAAAAATATAGGTTATGACACCTAATAACCAAACTGTTGAAACAAAATTTTGGGAATGAGGCTAAGAATCTGCATGATAGCAAATCTCACATGAATGATTTTTCTGTGCACTAATTTAATTGTTTAAATTGCACTATATATTGAAAATAAAGAAATTAAGAGACAAATGTCACTTAATAATATATTATATAGTTCATAATGATTTATGCATTTAAAACAAAAACCTAAAAAAAGTTTCAAAGGAACTCTAATGTTTTAAAAAATTATATTCCATGTATCTATAGGTCAGACTTTTCTATACTCAACCATGTGCATTATAAAAAAGATGTGAGGAGGATTTGTGTTCCTGAAATATCAAGTTCTATCACATTTGGGATTCCCTATATATATAAAATGAAACAAACTGTGACAGTAAAATTTATATGTGCATATAATATACACATATGTATATATAGTATTTTTTCTGAAACAGTAAAAATTACATTCATATAAATTTGATATGTCATAAATTAAAATTTTTGAAAGAAAAATTGAATCATAAAATAAAGTTAAAAGTCAAAGAAAGCTATCTGTACATAATAAACAAAGATTTAATCTTAACATATAAACAAATAAATATTTTAAAAGACCAAACAGGGAGTGGCCAACATGGCAGAGTAGGAAGACCATGAGTTCAACTCTTCGCATGGACATAGCAAAATTACAACTATTTATAGAGCAACCACTGATGAGAAAGACTGGAAGTTTAGCAGAAAAGATTTTCTACAACTAAAGATATAAAGAAAGAACCACAATTAGACAGGTAGGAGGGGCAGAGGAGCAGTATGGTGAAGATCTATACCCCTAGGTAGGTGACCAACAAATGGGAGAATAATTACAATTAGATAGGTTCTCCCCAAAGAAGTTGGGGTACTGTACTGGGAAGACAAGGCCACAGAATGGTTGGGCCCGGGCCTCCTGCTCCAGTAAGCCAACAGCAGCTCTGGAACACTTTGGGCCCCTCAGTGAGCCACTACAGGATCGAGCCTTACCCACCAGTGGGCTGACACCAGCTTCAAGACACCATTGGTCATGCAGCCAGCTAGGTCAGGAAATGACCCCACTCACCAACGGACAGACTCCGGCATTGAGACCCCGAGGGCTTTGTAGCCAGAGACCCCAGGACCTAACTCCACCCAACAGTAGGCTGGCACTAGCCCTGAGAACTCCTGGGCCCCATCCCTGCCTACCAGCAGGCCAACACCAGTTCTGGGACAACCCTGGACACTGGCTACACCCACCATAAGGTTGACACCAGATCCAAGATGTCTCTTGCCTCTCAATCACACAAAACATAACACTAAATATAGTCACCAAATCACAAGGGAAAAGAGCAAAAGAAGAAGAAAGGAATTTAAAATAAATATAAAAACAATTAGCAAAATGGCAATAAGTACATACCTATAGATAATTACTTTAAATGTAAATGGACTAAATGCTCCAATCAAAAGACATAGGGTGGCTGAATAGATACTAAAACAAGACCCATATATATGCTGCTTACAAGAGACTCACTTCAAATCTAAAGACACACACAGACTGCAGCTGAGGGCTTAGAAAAAGGTATTCATTGAAAATGGAAATGAAAAGAAAGTTGGGGTAGCGATACTTATATCTGACAAAATGGACTTTAAAACAAAGACTGTAACAAGAGACAAAGAAAGACATTACATAATGATCAAGGGATCAATCCAAGAAGAGGATATAATGGTTGAAAATACATAGGCACACAATATAGGATCACCTAAATATATAAAGCAAATATTAACAGACATAAAGGAGAAATTGACAGCAACACATTAATAATAGGAGACTTTATCACCCCATTTATATCAATGGACAGATCATCTAGGCAGACAATCAATAAGGAAACACTGGCCTTATATGACACATTAGACCAAAGGAACTTAATAGATAGGCGTAGAACATTTCTTCTCAAAGCAGCAGAATACACATTCTTCTCAAGTGCACATGGAACATTCTCCAGGATAGATCACTTCTAGGTCACAAAACAAACCTCAGTAAATTTAAGAAAATTGAAATCATATCAAGCATCATTTCCAACCACAATGCTGTGAGACTAGATATCAACTACAAGAAAAAAAAAATTAAAAACACAAAACACAACCAAAGGGAAGCTAAACAATATTACTAAACAACCAGTGGATTACTGAAGAAATCAAAGAGGAAATTTTAAAAAATGAATACCTGAAGACAAATGAAAATGTAAACACTAAGATCAAAATCTATGGGACTCAGCAAAAGAAATTCTAAAGGGAAACTTTATAGTGATATAAGCCTACATTAGGAAATAAGAAAAATACCAAATAAAAACCTAAACTTATACCTAAAAGAACTAGAAAAGGAAAAGACAAAACACAAAGTAAGTAGAAGGAAAAAATTTTAAGAACCAGAGCAGAACTAATGTAATAGAAACAAACAATCAAAAAGAAAATCAATAGAAAAGATCAATTAAACTGAGAGCTTGGTCTTTCCAAAGATAAACAAAATTGATAAACCTCTAGCTAGACTCATCAAGAAAAAAAAATAAAAAAATAAAAGTCCAAATCAATAAAATCCGAATGAAAAAGGAGAATTTACAACTGATGCCATAGAAACAAAAAGATCATAGGAGACTACTACAATTATATGGCAATAAAATGGACAACCTAGAACAAAAAGACACATTCCTAGAAATGTACAGTTTCCCAAGAGTGAACAATGAGTAAATAGAAAGCATGAACAGACCAATTACCAGTAATGAAATTAAATCAGAAATGAAACAACTCCCAACAAACAAAAGTCTAGGACCAGATTGCTTTACAGGTGAATTCTATAAAACATTTAGAGAAGAGTTAACATCTGTCCCTCTCAAACTATTTCAAAAATTTGCAGAGGAAGGAATGCTTCTGAACTCATTCTATGAGGCCAGCATCACCCTGATAACAAATACAGACAAAGATATCACAAAAATGAAAATTATAATCCAATAACATTGATGAGTATGAATGCAAAAATCCTTAACAAAATTGTAGCAAACTGATTTCAGCAATACATTAAAAGATTAACATAATGATCAAGATAGCAAGGATGATTCATTATCCACAAGTTAATCAATATGATACACCATAGTAACAAACTGAAGAATAAAAATCATATGATCACATCAATAGATGCATTTAATGCATTTTAAAAGATTTAGCCCCCCTTTATAATAAAAAACTCTCAGTAAAATGGGTATAGAAAAAACATACCTTGCCATAGTAAAGGTCGTATACAACAAACACCATATTCAATGGTGAAAAAATGAAAGCTCTCCCTCTAAGATCAGGAACAAGACTAGACTTATTGTGGTGATTATTTTCAAAGTTATAGAAGTATTGAATTACTACATTGTTTAACAGGAGCTAAAATTGTGTAGTAGGTTAATTATACTTCAAAAACAAACAAACAATAAAACTTATATAAAAAGAGATCAGATTTGTTTTTACCAGAGGCAAAGGTGGTGGGGGGATTCAGAAATGTGGTCAAAAGTTAAAACTTCCAGTTACAAGACAATTAAGTACTAGGGATATAATGTACAAGGCGATAAAGATAACTAACAGTGCTATATATTATAAATGATAACTGTTAAGAGTGTAAGTCCAAAAGTTCTCCTCACAGGAAAATATTTTTCTATTTCCTTAATTTTGTCTCTATATGAGATGATAAATGTTCACTAAACTTATTGTAAAAATCATTGCATGATATATGTAAGTCAAATCATTATGTTGGACACCTTAAACTTAGTATTGTATGTCAATTATATATCAATAAAACTGGAAGAAAAAATAACTAAAAAGACTAAGCAACCTGATATAGGCTAAGAATATGAATATGATAGTCATAGAAAATATTAAAAACAGAAATGAATAGAAAAGATCAATATCCTTAGTAATCAGAGGAATCATGTATGTTAGGAAATTTAAAGTAAAATTCAAATTTTGTTATCAAGTTATGATTGACATAGAATGTTATATTAGTTTCAGTTGTGCAACATAACAATTCTTTATTTGTATATATTATGAAGTGATCACTACGATAAGTCAACATCCATCACCATATATAATTACAGATTTTTTTCTTGTGATGAGAACTTCTAGATTGACTCAGGCAATTTCATATATGTAATACAGTATTATTTACTATATTTGTCATGTTGTACCTTACACTCCCCACAGTAATTTGTACATTTTGACTCCCTTCATCCATTTCACCCACCTCTTACACCCACCACCTCTAACAACTAAAATTTGTTCTCTGTATCTATGAGCTTAGTTTTGTTTTTGTTATTTTTTTTTTAGATTCCACATATAAGTGAGATTATATGGTATTTGTAGGTATTTGTATTTCTCTGTTTAACTTATTTCACTTGGCATAATGTCCTCAAAGTTGGATGAGATATATTCCACCATATATACATATATATAAAGCACATCTTATTTATCCATTCAACTACTGATGGACACTTAGGATGCTTCCATATCTTGGCTATTATAAAAACTGCTGTAATAAACATAGGGGTGCATATAGCTTTTATTAGTGTTTTTGTTTTCTTCAAATAAGTATCCAGAAGTAGAATTGCTGGACCATGTGGTAGCTCTATATTTAATTTTTTGAGGAAACTCTTTACTGTTTTCCAGAGTGGCTGTACAAATTTACATTCCCACCAATGATGCACAAATGTGTCATTCTCTCCACATCCTTGCCAATGCTTGTAATTTTTTTGACTTTTTGATAATAGCCATTCTGACAGCTATGAGGTGATATCTCATTGTGATTTTAATTTGGATTTCCCTAATGATTAGTGATGCTGAGCATCTTTTCATATACCTGTTGGCCAACAGTATGTCTTCTCTGGATGAATGTCTATTCAGATCTCTGCTCAGTTTTCAGTTGGACAGTTAGATTTTTGTTATTGAGTTGTATGAGGTCTTTATATATTTTGGATCTTAACCTCTTATCAAATATATGACTTGCAAATATTTTCTCCCATTCAGTAAATTGCCTCTTCATTTAGTTGATGGTTTTCCTTGTTGGACAGATGCTTTTTAGTTTGATGCAGGCCCACTTATTTATTTTTGCTTTTGTTGCCCTTGCTTTTGGTGTCAGATGCAAAAAATCATCATTTTGACTCATGTCAAGAAAACCTATGTTTTCTTCTAAGAGTTTTATCGTTTTGGGTATTCAAGTCTTGCATCCATTTGAGGTGATTTTTGTTTGTTGGTGTAAGAGAGTAGCCCAGTTTTTCATTCTTTTGCATATGGCTGTCCATTTTCCACAACTCCAGTTCTTAAGGAGAGTGTCCTTTCCCCATTGTATGTTATTGGCTCTTTTGTTGTAAATTAATTCACTGTATATGTGTGGGTTTATTTCTGAGATCTCTATTCTGTTCTATTGATCTATGTTTCTGTCTTATGCCAAAGCTATACTGTTTGATTCCAATAGTTTTGTAATACTTTATAATCAGGAGTATGATGCCTTGAGCTTTCTTTTTCTTTCTCAAGATTGTTTCGGTATTCTGATTTGTTTGTGGTTCCATACAAAAATTATGATTGTTCTATTTCTGTGAAAAATTACATAGGAATTTTGATAGAGATTGCATCAAATCTGTAGATTGCTTTGTGTAGTATGAACATTTTAACAATGTTAATTATTCCAATCCATGAGTATAGAATATCTTTCCATTCATTTGTGTCTTATTCAATTTTTTTTAATCGAAGTCTTATAATCTCAATGTACAGGTTTTTACCTCCTTGGTTAAATTTACTTGCAGGTATTGTATTATTTTTGATGCAATAGTAAATGGATTTTTTTCTCAGTTTCTCTTTCTGATAGTTTATTAGTGTGTAGAAAGGCAAGAGATTTCTGTATATTTATTTTTTATCATGCAAGTTCACTGAATTCATTTATTAGTTGTAACTGTTTTTTGGTGGAGTCTTTAGGTTTTTTTTAATATGTAATATTATCTCATTGTCAAATAGTGACTGTTTTACTTCGTACTTTCCAATTTGGATGCCATTTTTTTCTTGCCAAATTGCTGTGGCTAGGACTTCCAACACTATGTCATATAAAAGTGGTGAGAGTGGGAATCCTACTCTTGTTCCTGTTAGAGGAAAAGCTTTCAGCTTTTCAAAATTGAGAATGATGTTAGCTGTGGGTTTGTTGTATATGACCTTTATTATGTTGAGGTAAGTAAGTTCCCTCTTTACCTACTTTATTGAGAGTTTTTATTATACATAGATGTTGAATTTTGTAAAAAGCTTTTTCTGCATCTATTGAGATGATCATATTATTTCTGTCCTTCATTTTCTTAGTGTGGCATACATATTGATTGATTTGCCAATGATGAATAATCCTTGCATCTCTCATGCAATCCAACTTTATCATGGTGTATGATCCTTTTTATATATATATATATATATTTAATTTGGTTTGCTAATATTTTGTTAAGGATTTTTGCATCTGTATTCATCAGGGATATTGGCCTGCAATTTTCTTTTTTTGTAGTGTCCATGTCTTGTTTTGATGTCAGAATAAAGCTGGCCTCATAACATGAGTTTGGAAGTATTCTGGCCTCTTTTTTGGAAGAGTTTGAGAAGATTTGTTATTAATTATTATTTGAATGCTTTGTAGAATTCACAAGTGAAGGCACATGATTCTGGACTTTTGTTTTTTGGGAGGTTTTTGATTGCTGATTCAGTTTTCTTACTAGTAGTTGGTCTGTTCATATATTCTATTTCTTCATGGTCCAGTTTTGGAATGTTGTATGTTTCTAGGAAGTTATCCATTTCTTCTAAGTTGTTCACTTTTTTTGGCATTTAGTTGTTCACAGTAGTCTCTTATGATTCTTTGTATTACTGTGGTATCAGTTGTAATAATTCTCCTTTATTTCTGATTTTATTTATTTATTCTTATTAACAACACAAAAGTTCCAAAGAGGAAAGAAACACTATATAACACAAACAGTTCAGAACATAAAATGCTGCCATCTGGGGACCTTTTTTTTCTTGGTGGGTCTAGTTAAATATTTATCAATTTTGTTTATCCTTTCAAAAAGCAAAAATTCAAATTTTTGAATTTGATTTCTCAGATAAGCAAATAGAAGTACTGATAAATCCCAAGTTGTTAAAAAATGTATTCTCTCATAGACTGATAGTGAGATTATAAATTGAGATAGATTTTTGAGGAAGTTAACAGTTTATTATAAGCTATAAATCTATAAATTCTTTGCTTCAGCAATTCCACTTCTAGGAATCTAAGCCAAATGTGTACTAACAGATAACTACAAAAACAATGTGTGTTCAAAAGTATATATTTGTGATAATGTTTGAATTATTTAAATATGAGAAAAAAATCTCTCCATGAGGAACTTGTTACATATTCATGGTTTATTGCTAATATGGGATTCAATTAAAAAAGTAAAAATAATGAAATAATTTATAAGTACTGAAATGAAATGATGCTTAGTCTATGTGGTTAAGTGGAAAGGTAAGTCATAGAAAATAGGAATATTTTGATGCTATTTACAAAAAAAAAAGTATTTGTAAATGTGGAAAAGTACAAATCAAACTAATAATACTGGTTATCACCAAAGTGTGGAAAAAAGGGAGATAAAAGTGACATTTTCACTTTTTGATTTGTATTTTTTGAAATACTAACTAAAAAGTATATGTTGAAAATTTTAAAGAATTAAACTAAAAAAAAAAAAATTGAGATGAAATTAGTTAACCACAATATGGGAAGGAATCAATAAAATGCTGGAGAAATGGTTCACTATTGCCACCTCTGGGGTGTGAAACAGAAATCTTACAAAAAGAGAATGTGGAACAAATAGTAATAGTCAACTTTTTACACCAGTTTGCCTAATGGGAATTAGCTGAAATCAAATATGGGCTACTTTAAGTTTAGATGATATCAGGTTTATATTTGTACTGTTATTTTTTCTATTTCCTTTGTAATATAATATTGGTATTTGAAACCAAATATGTCATCTTTTCCTCATCTCAAGCAATTTCTACCTCATTAAGTTTTTAAAGAATTCTTGTCTTACTTTCCAAAATTTAAACTTAAACTTGCAATTAAAAAAAAGAGGAAACAAATATTTACTGAACATCTATTATGTGCTAGTCACTCTTCTAGGATATGGGAATGCAACAATAAAAAAAACAAAAACAGACAAAGCCCCTGCTTTCATAGTGCAAGAAATAAAATCTAAACTGTGTCCAATGTTGATATAGATACATACATACATACAAACATACATAGACTGACAGATAGATAGATATAAAGAAGGAAAAAGGATGAGTATCAAGCCAAGGCAACGAGGATGATATTTAAAATAGCATTGATGAAAACAACCTTTAATGAATAGGTAAAAGAGAGAGCAAAAGGAATTGAAAGAGAAAAATCCTGCTGATATTCCAGAAAAGGGCAACAATTACAAAGGCCCTGAGGCAGAAATGTGCTTAGCATATTTCAGGAACAACATGGAGACAATTATCACTAGAGCTTAGTAAGGAAAGGGGAGAAGAGTAGGAAACACATCAGGTGTGTGTGTGTGTGTGTGTGTGTGTTTATGTGTTGGGAAAGGAGACATGATCTGTGTAGTCCTTTAGGCCAGGGTCAGTGAGCTACACCTTCTTTTGTAAATAAAGTTGTACTAGAACACAGCCATGCCCTTTGGTATGTATTGTCTATGGCTAATTTCATACTATAAAACAGAGTTGAATAATTGCAACAGAGACTGTATAGCTCACAAAGTATAAACTAATACTATGTGGTCCTTTACAGAACAAGTTTACTGGCTCCTACTTGAAACCATTGTAAAGATTTTGGTTTATTGTAAATGTGATGGGAGACCAGATGTTTGATTCCTATTTTATTTAATGGCTTGCAGGTAATGATAAAGATTTCAGATTTATTCTATGTGTGATTAGATGTCTTTGAAGGTTTTTATTTAGGGCAGTGATCAGAAGATTATTGTAGTGATTTTGTGAAGAATATATTGTAACAAAGCAAGAATGGAAGCATAGAGAAGACTTAGATGGTCTAAAAGCAGAGTGAATAAGAAATAATAAAGGTTTGAATAAAGAATATAACATTGGAAAGAAGGAAAGTATGATCAACGGGAATTGCTTATATATTGGGTAAGGTGGTGAGAGAAAGTTAAAAATCAAGAACGACTCCTAGGTTTATAGCTTGAGCAATTTGTGATATAGGAACATTTTGCGTGCATCCAGTTTGGAAGAGGGAGAATACATGTGGCTGTTAGGGATATGATAAATACTGGATAACTATTATATTTCCAAGTGAATATGCAAATAAAAATGGATATAAGGATTCAAGAAGCAAAAATTGATGAAAAAAATTTATAGTCATTGGTCTACAGAGAGTAATTCTAAGAAATTAGATGAGTTTACCTAGGGACAGAATATTGACAAAGTAATAGAGAAATTTTAGATGTTAGCACAAAAGTAGAATGAGATCAAGGGGGTCTGTGACTTGGTGTGACAATCAGATTATAGCCAGAGTGTAATCAGTGGTTCATTTTAACAACAGTTGGAATTTGGGAGGAGGATGAATACAATAAATAGAGAGGGGTTGGAGAGTTAAGGATTTGCAGATAGTTGATTTTAATAGTATACCATGTATTCTAAACTGTATTAGAAGGTGGGGGGAGGGAGGTGCTACAGAGAGGGGATATATGTATACATATAGCTGATTCACTTCCTTGTACAGCAGAAACTAACACAACATTGTAAAGTAACTATACCCCAATAAAAAATTAAAAATAAAAATAAAGACATGAGGAGTTTGATGGATATTGAAAAAGTGGTAGGATAAGTGACTTCTATACATATAGAAAGAAATCTTCTCATAATGTAATGGCTGTTAACCATAAGTCCAAAGAAATACATACTACTCAAGGTTGATCTCTAACTTTCCTTTATTATAAATAGGAGAATAACTTTAAATTATTTTAATAACTAGATTAAAATAAATTACATTAAATTATTATCTTAATAAATTATTTTAATAGGTCCTTGTATTTGTGTGTCATTTTGTAGTTTATATGTTATACTTATATCAGAATGTCCAAAAATTAATCAAACAGTAAATGAGCATTGAGCATTTTCTTAGAGACTTAATAAATAAAGGTACTCTATCAATAATGAAAGTACCAGCCAAACATACTTCAGAGATAACTTAAAAAGGAAAACAGAACAAAAAATTTAAGTAAAGTTTTGTTTAAGGTATGCTGAATTTGGACATCCCTTTACTAAGAATTCCACTTTTTTAAGCTATATTTTAGTCATGTGAGGAAGTACTGTCGATACTGGGTAATTATCAAAATCAAATTATTCTTTTCTGCTCATGTAATTCTTTGGAAATGAGCAGTTATTTTTTGTCAATTATATGGATCTTAAAGATAAGAACTGATGTGTTTTCTAAAGTATACTCCTGAGAAGACATGTACTCTTTGTTTTCCTACCAACTTCTTGGGGTTTGATTGTGACACTGTTTCTGAGCTCATAATGTTACATGAAAATGGATAAATCCTGTTTATAGGATCTTGCTTAAATAGATGAGCTCTGTACTTGGGTAGATATAATTCACATTTTTAAGGGAGATTATGTACTACTACATGTTCTTTGATTTAGTTATAATAAGTTTTGACTCTGTTACAGTAGAAATGGAAATTAAACATTAACTACATTTCAAAAGTTTTTCTTGCAAATGTTATTACAGAATCAGCAAGTTGATCTCAAATTTAAATATGCATAGTCCTGCAAAATTGCTGTTCTTGCACAGGCTTTTGGTGCTAACACATTCTTATAATTCACTGAGCTGTTTTGTATGATTGCATACCCAGCTAACACAGCCATTTTCCACTTTACTGAGTAGATTCAGAGCCAAAGCAGAGACACTTATTTATTTAGTGTCACCTATAGTTAAAGTTATGTCAGGATTTCCTTTATGAATCTGTTTTAGAGCTCTATAACATTATAATAGATCTAATCACAGAGTGAATCCAAATTTCTCTCTAAAAAGTATCAAGCAACATAGGTTTATAAAAAGTAGGCTGAATATGTAGGGCTAAGGAAACATTCCAATATTAAAAGGAACACAATTTCTAAGGAGCTTGTAATGAATCTTATTTGAATTTAGATTCTTCCATTTAAAGCATCTATGACCCTGAGAAACACCTATATCCTAATCTCCATTTTCATCATGTAGTTAGTATTGAATAACAACTATTAAATTAATAGCTTAAAAAACCCAATCATTTATTCAGTACCAGGCAACTTCTAAACACCTTTCACTCATTAACTAATTTAATTCTCACAACACATTGAGATGAGTTGTATTATCTTAATTTTATAGTGAGTGAAAGTGAATTAGAGAGGTTAAGTAGTTTACCTTCGTCATGATTAATTTAGTACTGGGGCTTGGATTTGAATCTAATATAGTCTGTATCCTAACTTCATGCCCTTAACTTTATGCCCTACAGCCACCGTTTGTGAGAATTAAATAAATGATTCCTTCAACAAACTTATCCCAATGCTTGGCACACAGCTAGTGTTCAATAAATAATAGCTATAGAATTTAAAGTGAATAGAACAGTAGGTTGTTTAAAAGGTGTAAAACAGAAATATCCTAGCAAAGTCTTTTCATTCAGAAACAGAAAACTGAAGTGTAGACTTATTATGACTTTGTCAATTTCAAATGTTTTCTTAAGCGATTAAATCTGTTATTTAAAAATTTAAAGTAATTAAACTTAAAGCTATCTATATGTTCATTAATTTATCTATCCAAAAATAATTATCAGCAACATATATATATATAAAATAGTCCTTCAGAATAGAGAGGCATGTTAAATAAATTAGACATAGATAATTCTCTCAGGAGCTTGTCATCTATAGGTGCTCATAGGACCTGAACAAAGACATTTGAGATTGTTTGTCATTCTTCAGTTGGTTTCTTCAGTTAGTCAGTCAGTAGATCACTTATTTAGCTAGTATTTCATGAGACTCTCCTCTGTGGCCTTCAGGAACTCTGCCTTGACTCTGGGATACATTAGTGAACAACACAGAAGTTGAATTTATTCTCACGGAAGCAAAATTTCATAAAAGATTCACTAATAACATCTTTGAATGGTTCAACATTACTCAAAACTGCTTAGGGCAGGGGCAACTAGAATACATTTAATGGAAGAAATGCTGTTTCCACTGGACCTTAAAGAAAGGTAAGAGTTGGCAGAGTGGAGCTAAGGCTAGAAAAGCATTCTTAAAACAATGTAAACTAAAAATTGGAGATGACAAGATGTTGGACAAATACTGAAAAATTTAGAAGTTACATTTATATTTAATTTAGAACAGTGGTTCTCAAATTTTGCTGAACATTAAATCACATGAGAAGCCTTTAAAAATCCCAATGCCCAGTTCTCAATCCATACCAATTAATATGTCTGAGAGCAGGTGCTAGGCTGCAGTATTTTTTTTTTTTTTTTTTTTTTAAGATCCTCTGGTGATCTCAGTGTGCAGCAAATTTTGAGAGCCACAGATTTGGAGTATAAAATGTGAAATTTAAACATTCTTAGAGAAAAAAATAGACTGTAGTTAGATTGTAAAACAATTTGAATCTCAAGGAAAAGCATTTAAACATAATTCAGTAGGATATGTGAAGTAATCAGAGAAGAAAGTCTAGAAGCAAGAGATAACTTTGTCCTAAAATCAAGGGAAAGGAAACTTTATGTTGTGATCAAAGCACCAAAATATCAAGGAGAATGAGAACAGAAAAACAGCTTATAGCTATTAGAATTTGGCAACTAGAATTTGGCAACTAGAATTTGGCAACTAGAATTATAGCTATAGAATTTGGCAACTAGAATGCATTTGATAACTTTCAAGAAGCGGTTTCGGAGAGCAGCAAGGGAAAGGACTGGATTCCAAGTGGTGAGAAAGTAGCAAATATTAGTATACAACTACTTCCTAAATATGCTTGAACATAAAGTGAAATTTGGAGCTATTGTGAGTAAAACAAAACAAAATAAAAACAAACAAAGAAAAAAACAGGGAGGAATAGTGTACTTGGTTATGTTAGTAGGCTAGAGGAAAGGTAACAGCAGAGAGAATAGAGGGATGAAGATAATGGATTATATGCTTACATACTTGAGGGTGTATGCGTTTTAATTTCTATTGTCCTATAAGAGAATGTATGTTACGGATATGGGTGCAGGTAGCTTATTTGAGAAATGAGCCCAAGAATCAAAGTGAGGAAAAAAGGAAAGAGAGACCAGGAAGGAGGAAGATTCAATATCAGAATGTTTTTGAGGTCACTTATGTGAGCAATGGGGGTGTGATCCAGGGAATCTCTGAGAAGTGTCAGGGATGCTTTCCAGTATTATGCATATGAGATATGTGAGATCAGAGTATTTCTCTATTTGCTCTAATCCCTCAGTGCTTGTGGGGGTCCTAGGGGGATTAACTCCTCTTCACGTCTTGGCTGTGCCATAACTAGGTCCAGTATGCTCTCGTTGTGTGTAGAAGACCTTGAGATAGAAAACAGAAGTTGGTGGCTGGCAGCGAGAGGCAGGTTTGAGTTCACACTGATCCATGCGCTGCAACTGTGGTTGCAATTAGAAGAGGATTGAGGGGATGATACAGACATCCCATGTTTGCTACAGTAAGTATTACAAGACTGATACAAATGAGAGGATACCAAAGAAAGGACCAAGTATGAAGTAGTAGCCTTGAAAAGATGAGAGGTTATTCAGAAGAATGAAAAATAGGGACAAAGAGAGTGTCCAATCCTTCTCCATGGCCTATGAATTGGGGGTCAGTCAGTGGGAAAAGGACTATAGAAGGAACAACCAGCCTTCAATCAAGATAAGGAGATCAACATGTAAGATCAGAGTGATGGAGTAAACAATTAGAGAAGGCCAGAATTCACACAGGGAAGTGCTAATAGGTGAGATGGCACTAATGGTAGGAATATATTCTATGGAAATGAAAAGTATGAAAAGATGTGAGTGTGGAGTTTGGAGGAAGCATTCGTTAGAAAAAGAAGTTGTGATTTTTCAATGTTGAAGATAAAAGATGGAGAACACAAGAACCTGCTGTACATCCGGTGCTTGATATATTCTGTTCTTATCAAAACTTTGTGTTCGATATTAATACTGTTATTTGATATTTATGGAAACTGAAGCTAGAGGTTCACCTAGAATGTGCATTCAGATCTGCCTGTCACAAAACCTTTATTAATCCAATTGGCCACATTAAATCCTTTGGAGATAAGAACAAGTTTATAATTAAGCAACTATTTAATCTATGGGCAGAAAGAATTTGATAACATAAAGATAGCAACTGACATGCTATTGTTTTAGTTCTAAATCATACAGCATGCCTAAAGGAGATGCCAGAACTAAGAGTCATTCCTGACAGGTTTTTTTTTGGGGGTGGTGGGGTGTCAGGTGGGTCGGGAGGACTGGTCAGGGTAGGGTTGGGGATAAGACTCATAAAAGGGAGGGAGAACAGGCAGAATATAAAAAAACGAGAGCAAAGTTCAACAGACAGACTTCAGCCAGATGGCGGGTGTGCCAGTTAGAGAAACAAGGCAGAAAGCAGTTCTTAAATATCAATATCAAAGTAATGTTTTGAGCTACTTAGTTTCCACTGCTGTGTATTAGTCAACAAATATCATTGAGTAATACCATGTTTCTAATCGTGAACAGCACAGAAATATTCTTCTCAAACCTGCTTTCTAGTAAGGAGAACAAATATAAACAAGTATTTAAATAACATTTTAAGTGGCATAAAGGAAATGTACAAAATATTGTGGTATAGAATTTAGGGTTCTTTTCTAGTGTGAGTGGTTAGCGAAATAACTCCCGGGTAAGTAAGTGGAATGAACTGGGGTGAAATCCAGGAAACAGGAGTTCTAGCAGTAACTCTGGCATTTGTTAGTTTTGTGATATAGTTAACTTATTTAATTTCCTCACTCTTTTGTTTCCTTATCTGAAAAGTTTTATTAACTACACTAGAAGTAAATTTTAAGAGCCAGGCAAGAGGAAAATGATTTACAAAATAATAATGTTAAGCAAAAAATGTTCATTTTTCCTAGCATGGTTGTAGAAATGCATTCAAATCAGCAAACTGAAGTTCAGAGTTTACTGAAAACAATGTTTCTGTCAAAATCTGACAGATGCATCTTGGACATCTCCTAAGCTGTCACTGGATTACCAGTCACCCAAAGCAATCATTTTTGATAGGTCTTCTTCAATACTAAGATAGTGTCTGGAATCCTGACCCTATTAGGGAATAGCAGAAACAAAGACAGAAGCACAAGAAGCATAGAAGCAATATTAGTTGTCAGCAGTGTTATCAGAACAGTTAAGTATAGAATGCTTTAAGATATGTACCCAAGAACTGTGGATTTTGCTTTTAGGAATTTTAACAGCACGAAATGCTTTTTTTTCAATCAAAAGAAATGTAAAATAATAATGATACAAATTTCTAAAAAGAATAATGAAATCCTGCGCATTGTGAACATCTTGCCCGTGAAAAAGCCCCTGGAGCACCATACAAGTCAAATGCTGCCAAATTCTATTTCTAGACCGAATTTTCCTTGGCCTCAGGGAAGAGCTGTCAAATGTTTCTTGACTAACATTCAGACAAAGCCATGGAGTCAACTGATAACTTTTAACGAATAAAGTCAGATTAATAAATGCTTGTTGGCTTGACTTGGGGAAAAAAGCCCTGCTAATTTACTGCATTCCAACTTCATACTGTGGAAGGAAAATGGAGAAAACAAAAGTACATAAATTAATAATAACCCATAATTTTAGCATCCTTATATAAATTGCAGTCCTTCAGATCACGACAAGAATGGATTTAGGTGGACAACCTAAGTACTATACCAATTGTCTCCATGATTCCTTTTGAGGAAAGGAGGTACAGTAATAAATTCTTTAAAGGCAATGTATTTCCAATTATACACTTCATGGAAAAGTAGTTTTTTGTCCTTAACATTTTTTCTATGTGAAGCTATTTAATTGTATTCTGTTGAAAGTGTCTATGTATAAGCACAACATTGGAATCAGTGTTTCTATAATACTGTATATTAGAAAATTCAGTAATAGGAACTCAACATTCCCAACTTTAAGCTGCCTGCTTTTATCTCACTATTCAAAATACACAGCACTACCGAAACTTAAACTTAGTATGAATGAACATGAGACATGTATTAATTGTTTTAAAGCCTTTATTTTGGAATTCTTAACTTTTATTAATGTAATATAATTTCTTCACCAAAAAAAATTAAAGATAGCACATACAGGCATACCTTGTTTTATTTTGTTTTGCTTTATTAATCTTTGTAGATATGTATATGTATATACATATGTAATATATATTTATATATATATATTTTTTTTTTTTTTTACAAAGTGAAGGTCTGCTGTGGCAACCCTGCATCAAGCAAACCTTTCAGCACAATTTTCCCAACAGCATTTGCTCACCTATTGTTTCTGTATTACATTTGGGTAATTCTCACAATATTTCAAACTTTTTCATTATTATTATATTTGTCATGGTGATCTTTGATGAGTGGTTTAATCTGACAACTGTAATTGTTTTGAGGTGCCATGAACTGTGCCCATATAAGACAGTGAACTTAATGGATAAATGTTGTGTGTTCTGACTGCTCAACAACTCTTGTTCTCCCATCTCTCTCCTGTTGCTCAAGCTTCCCTATTCCCTGACACACAACAATATTGAAATTAGGCCTATCAATAACCTTACAATGGCCCCTTCGTGTTCAAATGAAAGGGACAGTCACATGTTTCTCTCTTTAAATCAAAAGCTAGACATAATTAAGCTTAGTGAGGAAGGCATTTCAGGAGCCAACATAGGCCAAAAGCTAGGCTTCTTGTGCCAAACAGCTAAGTTGTGAATGCAAAGAAAAAGTTCTTGAAGGAAATTAAAAGTGCTACTCAGTGAACAAACAATTGATAATAAAGCAAAACTGACTTACTGGTGATAAAGGAGAAAGTTTTAATGATGTGGATAGAAGATAGACCAATCACAACATTCCCTTAAGCCAAAGCCTGATCCAGAGCAAGGTTCTAACTCTTTTTAATTCTATGAAGGCTGAGAGAGGTGAGGAAGCTGTAGAAGAAATCTTGAAGCTAGCAGAGGTTGGTTCATAAGGTTGAAGGAAAGAAAACATCTCTATAATATAAAAGTGCAAGGTGAGCAGCAAGTGCTGATGTAGAAGTTGCACCAAGTATTCCAGAAAATCTAGCTGAGATAATTAGTGAAATGTGGCTCTACTAAACAACAGATTTACATTGTAGACAAAACAGCCTTATATTGGGAAAAGATGCCACCTAGGACTTTTATAGCTAGAGAGGAGAAGTCAATGCCTGGCTTTGAAGCTTCAAAGGACAGGCAGACTCTCTTGTTAGGGGCTAATGAAACTGGTGACTTTAAGTTAAAGCCAACACTTAACCACCATTCTGAAAATCCTATGGCCATTAAAAATTATGTTAAATCTACTCTGCCTGTGCTCTAAATGGAATGACAAAGCCTGGATGGCAGCACATCTGTTTACAACATGGTTTAATGGATATTTTAACACCACTCTTGGAGCCTACTGCTCAGAAAAAAAAAAAAAATTAAAAAAATATTACTGCTTATTGATTATTACCCAAGAGCTCTGATGGAATTGTACAAGATTAATATCATCTTCTTGCCTGCTAATCCAACATCTATTCTGCATCCCATGGATCAAGGAGTCATTTTGACTTTCAAGTCCTATTACTTAAGAAATATATCTTGTAAGGCTATAGCTGCCATCAATAGTGATTCCTCTGATGGATCTGGGCAAAGTAAATTGAATACATGCTGGAAAGGATTCATCATTCTAGATGTCATTAAGAACATCTGTGATTCGGAGTAGACGTCAAAATAACATTAACAGGAGTTTGGAATAAGTTGATTCCAACCCTCAGGAATGACTTTGGGTGTTCAAGACTTTCATGAAGGAAGTAACTGCAGATATGCTGGAAATAGTAAGGAAAGTAGAATTAGAAGTGGAACTTGAGGATGTGACTGAACTGCTGCAATCTCATGATACAATTTTAATGGCTGAGAAGTTGCTTATTATGGATGAGCAAAGAAAGTGGTTTCTTGAGACAGATTCTACTCCTGGTAAAGATGCTGTGAAGTTGATTGACATGACAACAAAGGACTGAAAATATTACATAAACATAGTTGATAAAGGAGTGGCAGAGTTTGAGGGGATTGACTCCAATTTTGAAAAAAAATCTACTGTGGACAAAATGCTATCAAACAGCATTGCATGCTACAGAGAAATTTTTGTTAAAGGAAGAGTTAATTGATGTGACAAACTTCATTCTCTTATTTTAAGAAATTGCCACAACCACCTCAAACTACAGCAATCACCACCATCATCAGTCAGCAGCCATCAATATTGAGGCAAGACCCTTCACCAGCAAAAAGATTATGAAGGGTCAGATGATGGTGAGCATTTTTTAGCAATACTGTCTTTTTAAATTAAGATATGTACATTGCATTTTTCTGCATAAAGCTACTGCACACTCAATAAACTAGAGTATAGTGTAAACATAAAATATATGCACTGAAAAACCAAAAAAAAGTTGTATGACTCACTTTTGCAACACTCACTTTGGGTCTGGAACCGAACCCACAATAACTCTGAGATTGCCTCCATTTTATAATGCATTGGAGAGTATTTCAAGCAGTTCTTCTATTTTATTTCAGAAATAGAAACATATTTTTAAATATGTATGTATGCTCTCATTTAAAAAGTTATGCTTTATATTCCTGAAATCATGCTGGGTTATGCAATAAAGATGAAAAAGACACATTCTTTCTGCCAAGAAATTGCAGATAATTACAATACAGTGTGATGAGCAAGACAATAGATGTATGTATAGAAAAACTCTGCATCTGGGAGTGCACATTTTCCAAGAGCTCAGTATTAAGGTGTGAATTAGTGTTTACAAGATAATTATCACAGAGAAGCATGTGCAAAGTCCCAGAGGCTTGAGATAACAAAGCATTCTAGAGAATACAAAGTAGCTCAGTATCACTGTAATGAAACTTTCTCATTGGACTATTGTGGAAGATAAAGTTTAAATAGTGGTAGGTAGGAAATATAAATTGCACATCACTGGGAATTAATTTAAAAATTCTTAAAATAGATTAACATAGTATAAGATTCTGTCTCACTTTAAGCATACCAAAAAATGCAGTCTTTTTTTCCTCGATATTTAAACAGAATATGACAAAAATGAAATGCAAAATGGTCAAAACAAGAAGATATTGTATCTTCATTCTTTGGATTGATAGTAAACAGAAAAAAAAATTTCTTAAAAAGGAAGGGGAAAAATATGATGCAGGTGAATAATTGTGAATATAGTAAAAATTTCACTGGAAATGGAGGAAAAGCAACATTACATTTATACTGAATACCCAAACACAGATGGCAATAAAATCAGCAAGCATCATGTTATTCCACACCCTACAACAACACATCCACAAAGAACTCCTTGACCTCCCAACAGGAAGAAATCTCCATTCTCTGAAATCTACCGACAATGATTTCCAAATATTTGTCTACATCAGTTTCAAAGCAAAACCTTAAAAAAGTATACATATCTAAGCTTCACTTCAGAACATGTGGACCTGTGACTAAGGAACAGGAACTTTAATTTGATATTTATAAAATAAAACTGAAATCCTTAGATTGCTCTAACAAAATGCCAGGTTTGGGCACCTAAGTGTTATAACTACTGTGTTAATCAGATACATTATTGTGTCAGTCAAATGCATAATTGTTATGCATATGAATCCCTAATGAATCTGTTTTATTCTGTTGTATTAATTTCTGTATCCATAACATTGTCTAATATTACACCTGATTCTTATGAATATTTATTGAATAAATTCATTTATTTACTCAGTCTATTCAGAATATATATATGTATATGTGTATAAACAGATGTATCATTAATAGATTTTTTTCTCTAGCATTTACTATACTCCTCTCAACTATATAATTGACAGCTATATTTTAGTGACTTTCTCCAATATATTCTTTTGGTTATTAGGGAACATTTGTTCCATAGCCCAGGCTTCAGAATGTTTACTTACTTTTACTCAAGTATAATAAATCTTTCTCCTAGCAACTAATCACTGTTAGCATATATGATCTACAATAAGGTTCAAAGACATGTTAATTCCATGCTATTATTTATATCTAGATCTACATAAAGCAAACATAACCATATTGCACCATAATGTTAGGTCAAATAATCCTTCAACTTTCAGTAATGTTTATTTATTTTGAGATAAACATGATGATAAAAACTAGAATTAATCTGCCTTTGGTCTACAGAAATGAAGATTTTTTTTCTCAATTATTCTAATCAGAAATAATCTATGAGGGAACAATCAATTTATCTGGGTAGTTCTCTTAATTAAATGATATGTACTCCAAATTCAATTAAATGCAATGTATTGAACTTAGAAGTTCCTAAATACAGTATATTATCTTACATTTAGATTTATTTCCTCACTTAATTCAGTACAACAATAACATGATGTAGGTGTTATAATTACCATTTTATAAATGATAAAATGGATGTTTTAAGAATTTAAGTAGCTGACTATTCACACACAGCCATTATTTGGATGTAAATCTGTCCTTTCCACTACATCAACTTCATCCTGTGAGTAATAAGTTAATGGGACAAATCCTTAAGAATAACCTGTGAAATCAATAATTGTATATAATTATGTAAGACTTATCTGCAAATCTGAAACACCTGGGCTTTAAAAAAGTTTACAAATAATCAGACCCAACCCTAGATTTCCAAATCAGTCTCTTCTGAGATAGAGTCCAGAAAGCTGAATTTATACATTTTCTCACAACTGCCTTTGACTTACCCAGCTTAGGGATGTATAGTCTGTAAGAAACTCTGGTTTCCCAAATGCAATAATCAATTTACCACTAAAATTGTATTGAGTTTGATAAGCTAAATATTTACCTAATAACTTAAATAATAATAAAATGCCATATATTTTAATATTTTCTAACATCAAAACGGAAAATTTTGATTCATTGACATATATGTGTGATTTTTTTCATTCTTCAACATAGGTTAGCACGAATAAAATACTTATTTCAGAGTTAAAGCTTTTATACATATATATGTGTATATTATAGATATATAAATCTACATCTATGTATGTATAACTTGATATTATAAAGCTGATGCTAGATAGTTGTCAATATATGATGTTTCCCAAAATATATCCTTTGGTTCAGTGTCCTTGAATCAATTTTTGATTAAACAGAAAATTTCCTTCTGTTCTGTCAGTAATTTCTATACATGATAGGAAATGAATTAAACTTTTTTAAAAATCAGGATTTAATGTTATAATTGAAGTTACCACGTAGTGTTCATATAATGCCTTTATTGACTAATTTCAAAACAATTTCATAGAGTATGTTTAAGAAATATTTGCTAACACTTTCTGTTTTAATTAAAATGTTGACCAATGTTTCCCAAAGGCATGCTATTTTTTGAGATTTGAGTAAAATAGTGATTATATACCATCCTCATTGATTAAATTCTTATGCATCAGAGCTTTGATTTAAATGAAATATTTCAGTATGCCTGATATCTGAATCTACATAGAAGAGTGTATTAAAACTGTAACTAACAGAGCTGACCTTACCGAATTCTTTATATATACAAGGTTTGTTATCTATCAAAATCAAATTAATAAAAACATTAAAAGAAATCTGAGCCAAATTAGTTATCATTATCAACATGAATATAAGATAGATAATTTCCTCTGCATTCATTTTTTACATTCATCACAACATCTAGTAAGGCCCTTATTTTGTTTTGATGCTTTGATTTTCCTTTAATGCAATTTACTATGTCGTTCACAAAAATATAATATCAAAACTCATCAGTTTAGCAGCTGAGAATCTCTACCAAGGAGAATCAGAAATATATGAGCAGATTTTAGGTCAACATTTGAAGCAGCAAAGAATATTTGCCTTCATAGACCAGAGCAATGACTTTGAATTGGCCTGCGTATGTCATGCTTTACCCTATTAATGAGGATCATATGGGTGAAACTGTCAGCCATATGAGATTCCTTTTCTTGTTTTAGTAATTCAAATTCCAAGCTAGACACATTGACAGTTTATTAAACTGACTCTAGTCTCGCTGTGTACCCAGATCTCTGGGATTATATTTTGTTCATTTCCAGAGCTTCAGTTTAAAACTTTCATATTGAGATGCTTATTGAAGCCTCGAATTTCCATAGTGTGAAATAATTAAGGACAGTTAAATAAGATTCTGCATTTTTACATCAAAAATAATTTGTAGCTATGGATCAATCTTCAAAGTTTTAACTATACTAACAAATTCATATTGTTGAATGAGTAATTATTGCATGATTAAATAACCTGGAAAGCCCCTTCTCCCTGATAAACAAACATAATCAACCCTCTGTGATTACTTTTAAATTCAACCACCTTCTGAATCCACAAACACTATTCCAGACTGTACAAATCTCTCCCTACCCTAAATGCTTAATCATTATGATAGTATCTAAGATTTTTAATTAAGAAATCACAGTATACTAACATGTAATGATGACTTTGTAGTGTGTCACGTATAACTTATTTGTAGTCCTATGTGTAGACAGAGCTTGGCTTGATAGATATTTGCTGTAGACATAATGGATTGAACAAATAAATGAGTGCCTAAATGAATGAATATATGATACAAGGAAAGGATCAAAGTTTGTAATGATGTCCTTTTTAAAACATAAATTAAAGTAGGACTAATTTTATTACTCTATTGAAGATACTTTCATAACTACCTGTGATTACAGGTTTTAGAGTTAAACTACACTTTTATTCAAATTAAAAATTTCTGCTCCATGAAAGACATTGTCAAGGTAATGAAAAGTCAAACCACATACTGGGAAGAATATTTGCAAATGCAAATCTGATAAAGGACTGTTTTGCAAAATATACAGCGAATTCTCAAAACTGAATAATGAGAAAATAATGAACCCAATTAAAAAATGGGTTTAATTGGGTTATTTTTTCAATAATGAGAAAATAAATAACCCAATTAAAAAATGGACCAGGGGCTTCCCTAGTGGCGCAGTGGTTGAGAATCTGCCTGCTAATGCAGGGGACACGGTTTTGCGCCCTGGTCTGGGACGATCCCACATGCCGCGGAGCAATTAGGCCCGTGAGCCACAACTACTGAGCCTGCGCGTCTGGAGCCTGTGCTCCGCAACAAGAGAGGTCACGATAGTGAGAGGCTCGCGCACCGCGATGAAGAGTGGCCCCCGCTTGCTGCAACTAGAGAAAGCCCTAGCACAGAAACGAAGACCCAACATAGCAATCAATCAATCAATCAATCAATCAATAAATCTTTAAAAAAAAAAAATGGACCAAAGACACTAACAGATACCTCACTAAAGAAGATATATGGATGGGAAATAAGCATATGGAAAGTTAATCTACATCATATATCATTAGGGAAATGCAAATTAAAACAGTGAGATACCACTACACACTTATTAGAATGGCAAAGTCCAGAACACTGACAACACCAAATGCTCAGAAGGATTTGGATTAACAGTAATTCTCATTCATTGCTAGTAGGAATAAAAAATGGTGCAGTGACTTTGGAAGACATTTTGGCAGTTTCTGACATATGTAAGCATACTCTTACCATACAAAGAGCAATCAAACTCCTTGGTATTTTCCCAAACTTATGTCCACACAAAAACCTACACATAGATGTTTATAGCAGCTTTCTTTATTCATAATTGCCAAATGTGGAAGCATCCAAGATATCCTTTAGTAAATAAGTGGATTTAAAAGAAAAAACAAAGAAACTGTGGTACATTCAGACAATGGGATACTATTAGGTGCTAAAAAGAAATGAGCTGTCAAGCCATGAAAAAGCATAGAGAAACTTTAAATGCATATTATTAAGTGAAATAGCCAATCTGAAAGGTTACACACCATATCATTCCAACTATATAATATTTTGGAAAAGAGAAAATTATGGAGACAAGAAAAGAAGCACTGGTTGCCAAGAGTTAAGGGAGAGGGGGGGATGAATAGTCAGAACAGAAAGAATTTTCAGGGCAGTAAAAATACTTGATATGATACTTTAATAGTGAATACACATCACTATAAACTTGTCCAAACCCATAGAATGTACAATGCCAACAGTAAATCTTAATGTAGACTAAGGACTTTGGATGATAATGATGTGTCAATGTAGGTTTATCATTTTTAACAAAGGCACCACTCTGGTATATGGTGTTGATGAGGGAAGCTATGTATGTGTAGGGACAGGGGATATAAGGAAAACCTCTACCTCCTGCTGAATATTTTTTGTGAACCTAAAACTGCTCTAAAACTAAAGTCTATAAAAAAAAAAATAAGAGGGTTAGAAATGTGGTATAAAGTTTTAGCTTCTAGTCCTGGATTTTTTTTTATCATTTACTGATTACCTGACTCTATAATGTTCTAAAAAGTTTAGGAAGGTAGAGGAATATGAAGACTAAATATTTACTGCAACTTTGAAGTCACTGAGCATAGTGGTAGGGGAGCCCCTCTATTGGATTGAAGTAAGAGGTGAATGAGAGAGATTGGATGAAAAGCAATACTTTGATCCACCCACATATCTTCCCCAACCTCTTGTAACAGATTCACTGATATTACTCCTTCTGCGTCTCTAAGTTTATGGTAGGGAGAGTCAGTACAGGTTGAAATGGTGTACAATAAATTCATAGAAAATGAAGAATATAAAACTAAAATAGGTTACACGTGGAAAGTTGAACAGAAGAGAGGATATTCCATATCCATGTCAACAAGTCACTACCATTTCCCATTAATCTGGGTTGAACTTCAGTGAAGACAGATCTTCTTACAGGTAAAGTGGAACTTGATCTTCTTCAGGTTCTACTCATGACAAGGAATACTCTTCTCCACTCTCTTTTATGGTCAACTTGATGATAGCAATGATTGAAAAGCCAAAGAAACCCATTCTGGTTAAAGTAACGTATCATAAAGAGCCATTTTAAATCTAGGCTCATGTACTTTTTCCTTCTTTAAGCATCTTGTCATAGGTGTCAGTAGAGGGAAGGGCATCAAGGAGCAAGCCTGCTAACAATTTGAGCAAGGAGCTCACATAACTTACATATAAAAACCTGGATTCTTGTCAGGTCTCATCCCTACCAATGTAACTTTATACTTGGGTGTCAGTTAATATGTATACTCTTTGATCAGCATTATCTAATACCCAAGGCACCCCAACATTAGCCTTTACATAATGGCTTATTAAAATCCAATAGCATACCAGGACAGGAAACTTTTCTCAAGTTAAAAAACATTCTAAAGTGGTTATCACTTTTCCAATATTTTAGCAGGGGTCAGTAAACATTTTCTGTAAAAAGCCAATAGTAAATATTTTAGACTCTGTGTGCCATATGGTTTCTGTTGCAACCACTTAACTCTACTGTTGTAGTGTGAAAGCAGACATAGACAATATTTTAACAAGTGAATAAGGCTATGCTAAAATTAAACTTGACTTATAAAAACAAGCAGGGCCTGAATTTGGTCCTAGGCAGTCGTTTACCAGCCACTGTGTGTTATGGGTTGAATTGTATCCCACAGCCTCAAATTCATATGTTGAATTTATAAATGCAGATACACCAGAATGTGACCACACTTGGAGATAGGGTCTATACGGAGGAAGTCTAGTTAAAATGAAGTCATTAACGTGAGCCCTATTCCAATACGACAGGTATCCTTATAAAAAGGGAAAATTTGAACATGGAGACACATATAGAAGGAAGACGATGTAAAGAAACATAGAGAGAAGACAGCCATCTACAAGGCAAAGAGAGAAGACTGGAAAAAATCCATCCCTCACAGTCTTTGGAAGGAACCAACTCTGCAACACATTGATTTTGAATTTTTAGTCTCCAGAACTGTGAGACAATAAATTTGTGTTGCGTAAGCCACCTAAACTGTTACATTTTGTAACAGCAACTTTAGCAAGCTAATATATTATGTTATATGGACACTCAGCCACCACAATACACCCAACCTATCACAGAAACTTTCAGCACAGTTTGATTTGCTGGATCAGAATGACGAAGTGGCAGAGCTACAACAAAATCATCAGATGAGCTTTTTCTTGCTATAAGCTCACCCAAAGTTAGCACCTTTTGGGATCATCGATAACTGGGTTGGAACAGCACAGTCAAATATACAGGCATACCTTGTTTTATTGCACTTCACAGATATTGCAATTTTTTTTTACAAATTGAAGGTTTGTGGCAACCATGTGTTGAGCAAGTCTACCAGCACCATTTTTCCAACAGCATTATTCTTTAATTAAGTTATGTACATTGTTTTTTATATATAATGCTATAGTACACTTAATAGACTATAGTATAGTGTAAACATAGCTTTAATATACTCTGGGAACCAAGAAAGTTGTGTGACTCACTTTATTGCAATGTTTGTTTTATTGCTATGGTCTGGAACTGACCCTGCAGTATCGCCGAGGTATGCCTATAGTTTTGCCCAAATCCAAAATGTTCTACAAGGATTGTGCCTATTTTTCAAGTGATATGGGATCACAGTGCAGAAACTTGCCCTTCACTTGAAGGGAAAATTCTGACATGCTTCTGTGAACAAAGAAGGCAAATATCTCTGCAGTTGTGTGATATTTGTCTCTGTGTCAGAAGAGACATAAAATAAGAGTAGACTATACACTTTTAGGTAATAAGTACCATCAAGAAAATTTAAGCAGAAAAATAGAATGGGCTCTGCTGGGTATAAACAATATAAAGCAGTGAGATATGTAGATATATGTTGAGAGACCATTGCAGGAAGATGACATGGTAAGTACAAAAGCTCTGTGTAAGAACATGCTGGTACATTTGAGAACAGCAAGGAAGCCAAAGTGGATGAGCAAATAGGTAAGTAGTAGGAGATAGGCATAAGAGGTAATGGAACTGGATATGTAGAACAAAACATTAGAAAAAAAATACACAGCGTAAAAGAAAGCTAAAGGAAAATTTAATAAAGAAGTGTAACAATGACATAATTTGACTTGACTTTTAATAAGATCAGACTAGCTACTGTGATTAGAACAGGAAGCATAGATAAAGGTAGAGATGAATTAATAACAATGATAACAATCAAGTTGAGAGGTAATAATGTCTTAAACTAAGGTAGTAACAGTGATCTTCCTGATAATTGATTGATTCTACACATATTATGAAGGAAGAGATAACAGTATATACTGATTGCAAGTAGGGTGAGGAAAAGAGAAATGACTAGAGGGATGGTTTTACTCCAACTTCAAGCATTCCCTCCTAACCCTATTGATGAAGACATCAAGGCTGGCGAATTAGCAATATTTTTCAATGCTTCCAATCTCATTTTTCTTTATATGGATATAATTTGGCAATTATTCTTAAGTTCAGCAGGATCTAATTCAAGTTTAAGAACTTAATTTCATGAGGTTTTTTTTTTAAATTTAATTTTTATTTTATACTGAGGTGTAGTTGATTTACAATTTTATGTTAGTTTCAGGTGTACAGCAAAGTGATTCAGCTATATATATATTTATATATTATAAATTTATAATATATATGAGAAGAATATTGAGAAGATTTCCCTGTGCTATATGGTAGGTCCTTGTTGATTATCTATTTTATATATAGTAGTGTGTATATGTTACTAGTTTGGGATTAACATCATGAGGTTGTTGATAGAAAATGCAATCAGGTATGTTTGCTGGAAGCCCACTTATCATCTGTCCTACATGAGATAATTGGCTTTCAACAGAAATTACAAGTCTTTTTAAAGACAAGAATAAGCACATCACCAACAAATAGACCAATCATCAAAACTAGATTCAGGTGTGATAAGGATGTTGTTAACTATCAGACAGGGAAATTAAAATAACTATGATAAATGTCAAAGGCTCTAATGAAAATTACAAACAACAGATATAATAAGATGTTAGCACAAGAAATAGAAGCCACAAGAATCAAATGGGAGACATTAAAATGTACAGCACAGTAGAACAGATAAGGAATGGCTTTAACAATTTCCTCAAAGGAATCAGAACAGCCAAAAAAATGCATGTACTTGAAGGACAAACAATATAAATTATCTAACTGCAATACAGAAGACACAATTAAATAGCTGGAGAAAAGATAGCTACCATCAGGAGAAACAACAACGAGAAAAGAAAGCTAATAAAATCCAAAAAGGAAGTAAAGTTAATAATAAAATAAATTTAAAAAATAGAAGCCGAAATCAATGAACTAAAATAGATTTAAAAGGGATAAAATTAATGAGCCTAACATTTAATTATTTGGAGAGAAAAATACATTTGAGAAATTTATAACAAGACTGATTAGAATGAAAAAGAGAGAAAAGACAAGCTGCCAATATCAGGTAACAAAGTTGATATTACATATTATACACATTATAAAGACAATGAGACTATGAAAAATAAATGTGTCAATATTTTCTACAAACTTAAACAGAATGAACAAATGCTTGAAAAACACAAGTGACCAGAGACTGGAAAACAAATAGAAAATGTACTGGTCTTATATCTATTAAAATTTTGAATACATAATTTTAAAACCTCCAAAAATAAAATTTCAGTGTTGCCTGAATGGCTTCAGTGGCAAATAATTTCAGATCCATAAGGGAGAAATAATGTCAATCTTTTAAATGCATAAACAGAAACAGTAATGTGTAATGCAGAATTACAAGAATGGTTTAACCTTTTAAAAAAATCAATCAATGTAATTCAACACATTAACATAGTTAAGGTGAAACTTATATCATAATATTAGATGCAGAAAAAAATATCTGATACATTTAAGACTCCTATATTACAAAATGTTTCAAAAAAGTAAGCATAGAAGTAAATCAATCTGACAAATGATATCTATAAAAATCCTACAGCTAACATTATATTCAATGATGTATTTATCTTCTAGTTTTACTGAGATATAATTGACATAGAACTCTGTGTAAGTTTAAGGTGTACAGCAAAATTATTTGACTTACATCACGAAATGATAGTCACAGGAAGTTTAACGAACATCAATGATCTCATACAGTTACAAAATTAAAGAAAGAAAAAAATATATATTTTTCCTTGTGATGAGAACTCTTAGGAATTACTCTCTTCAAAACTTTCATATATAACAAACAGAAGTGTTAATTATATTTATCATGTTGTACATTACATCCCTTGTACTTATTTCTCTTATGACTGAGAGTTTGTACTTTTTGACTGTCTCCAACCAGTTCCCCCTCTCTCCACCTCCCCAACCCTGGTAACCACAAACATGTTCTCTTTTTCAATGAATTTGTTTGTATTTTTGTTTTTGAAGTATAACTGACCTACAATACCACTGTTTTTACTGTGGCTTTATTTTTTTATTTTTCTTTAATTTTTATTGGAGTATAGTTGATTTACAATGTCTGTTAGTTTCTGCTGTACAGCAAAGTGAATCAGTTATACATATATATATATATCAACTCTTTTTTAGATTTCCTTCTCATTTAGGTCACCACAGAGCATTGAGTGGAGTTCCCTGTGCTATACAGTAGGTTCTCATCAGTTATCTACTTTACATATAGTAGTGTGCATATATCAATCACAATCACACAGTTTATCCCTCCCCCCCCTCCCCTTGGTAGCCATAAGTTTGTTTTCTACCTCTGTGGCTCTATTTCTGTTTTGTAAATAAGTTGATTTGTACCCAGTTTTTAGATTCCACATATAAGCAATAACACATGATATTTGTCTTTCTCTGACTTACTTCTCCCAGTATGACAATCTTTATGTCCATCCATGTTGCTGCAAATGGCATTATTTTGTTTTTTAGTTTGGCTGAGTGATATTCCACTGTATATATGTACTACATCTTCTTTATCTATTCCTCTGTCGATAGACATTTAGGTTGATTTCATGTCCGGCCTATTGCAAATAGTGTTGCAATGAACATTGGGATGCATGTGTCTTTTTGAATTATGGTATTCTCTGGGTATAGGCCCAGTAGTGGGATTGCTAGGTCACATGGTAATTCTATTTTTAGTTTTTTAAGGAACCTCCATACTGTACTCCATAGTGGCTGTATCAATTTACATTCTCACCAACAGTGCAAGAGGGTTCCCTTTTCTCCACACCCTCTCCAGCATTTATTGTTTGTAGGTTTTGTAATGATGACCATTCTGACCTGTGTGAGGTCATACCTCATTGTAATTTTGATTTGCATTTCTCTAATAATTAGTGACGTTGAGCATCTTTTCATATGTTTGTTGGCCATCTGTACTTCTTCTTTGGAGAAATGCCTATTTTGATCTTCTGCCAATTTTTTTATGGGGTTGTTTGGTTTTTCTGATATTGAGCTACATGAGTTATTTGTATAGTTTGGAAATTAGTCCCTTGTCACTTGCTTTGTTTGCAAATATTTTCTCCCATTCTGAGGGTTGTGTTTTCATTTTTTTTATGGTTTCCTTTGCTATGCAAATGTGTTTAAGTTAGGTCCCATTGGTTTATTTCTGTTTTTATTTTCATTACTCTAGGTGGTGGATCAAAAAGATCTTGCTGTGATTTATGTCAAAGGGTGTTTTTCCTACATATTCCTCTAAGAGTTTTATAGTATCCAGCCTTACATTTAGGTCTTTAATCCATTTTGAGTTTATTTTTGTGTACGGTGTTAGGGAGTGTTCTAATTCCATCCTTTTACTGTAGCTGTCCAGTTTTCCCAGCACCACTTATGGAAGAGACTGTCTTTTCTTCATTGTATATTCTTGCCTCCTTTGTCATAGATTAGGTGGCCATAGGTGTATGGGTTTATCTCTGGACTTTCTACCCTGCTCCATTGATCTATATTTCTGTTTTTGTGCCAGTACCATACTGTTTTGATGACTGTAGCTTTGTAGTATAGTCTGAAGCCAGGGAGTCTGATTCCTCCAGCTCCACTTTTCTTTCTCAAGATTGCTTTGGCTATTTGGGGTCTTTTGTGTTTCCATCCAAATTGTAAATTTTTTTGTTCTAATTCTGTGAAAAATTCTATTGGTAATTTGATAAGGATTTCATTGAATCTGTAGGTTACTTTGGGTAGTATAGTCATTTTGACACTATTAATTCTTCCAATCCAAGAACATGGTATATATCTCCATCTGTTTGTTTCATCTTTGATTTCTTTCATCAGTATCTTATAGTTTTCTGAGTACAGGTCTTTTGCCTCCATAGGTACATTTATCCCTAGATATTTTATTCATTTTGATGTGATGATAAGTGAGATTGTTTCCTTAATTTCTCTTTATGATCTTTTGTTGTTAGTGTATAGGAATGTGTGAGATTTCTGTGAATCAATGATGTACCCTGCAAATTTACCAAATTCATTGATTAGCTCTAGTAGTTTTCTGGTAGTGTCTTCAGGATTTTCTTTATCTGCAAATAGTGCCAGTTTTACTTTTTCTTTTCCAATTTGGATTCCTTTTATTTCTTTTTCTTCACTGATTGCCATGGCTAGGACTTCCAAAACTATGTGGAATAAAAGTGATGAGAGTGGACATCCTTGTCTTGTTCCTGATCTTAGAGGAAATGCTTTCAGTTTTTCACCATTGATAATGATGTTTGCTCTGGGTTTATCATATATGACCTTTATTATGTTGAGGTATGTTCCCTCTATGCCCACTCTGGAGAATTTTTATCATAAATAGTGTTGAATTTTGTCAAAAGCTTTTTCTGCCTCTATTGAGATGATCATATAGTTTTTATTCTTCAGTTTGTTAATGTGGTGTATCACGTTGATTGATTTACGTATGTTGAAGAATCATTGCATGCCTGAGATAAATCCCACTTGCTCATGGTGTATATGTTCTTGCATTCAGTTTGCTAGCATTTTGTTGAGGATTTTTGCATCTATGTTCATCAGTGATATTGGCCTTTAATTTTCTTTTTTTGTGATATCTTTGTCTGGTTTTGGTATCAGGATGATGGTGGTCTTGTAGAATGAGGTTGGCTGTGTTCCTTCCTCTGCAATTTTTTGGAATAGTTTGAGAAGGATATGTGTTAAGTCTTCTCTAAATGTTTAATGCAACACTAAGTTAATTCCTATTACACGACATAGAAACTTGATATTTCTGTACATTTCAAAATGATCACTAGGATCAGTCTCATTATAATCAGTAACCATACAAATAAATTACATAGTTATTGACTATACTCCCACTATATTTGAAAATGGAAATTTGTACCTCTTAATCATCTTCACCTCTTTCTTACTACTACACATCTTACTCTGGCAACCACCTGTTTGTTTATTTCATTTGCATTTTTTTTTTTGAATTTCACATATAAATGAAATCATACGCTATTTGTCTTTCTTTTTCTGACTCATTTTACTTAGCATAATGCCTTCTAGGACCATCCATGTTGTTGTGAATGGCAAGATTTCAATTATTTTTTATGAGCTGAGTAATATTATATATATGTGTTATATATATATTATATATATATATATATATATATATATACACACACACACACCCCACGTCTTTTTTTACCCATTAATTGATAGGCACTGAGGTTTCTTCCATACCTTAGATATTGTAAATAATGCTGCAATGGGCACAGATGTGTGTTTCTTTTCTAATTAGTGTTTTCATTTTCTTTGTATTTGAGGAAATTTGTAGAATACTTTGAGTATTATGGTCATTTTAACAATAATAATTATTCCAACCTATGAACACAAACCCATGTGTTTGTGTCATGTAATCTTCAATTTCTTTCATCAGTTATAGTTTTCCAAGTACAGGTATTTTACTTTCTTAGATTTATTCTCAGGTATTGTATTCCTTTTGATGTGATTGTAAATTGAGTTGTTTTCTTAATTTCTCTTTCTGATAGTTTGTTTTTACTGTATAGAAATGCAACAGATTTATATATTTTTATATATTTATAAATATTTATAATTTTGTGTCCTGCAAATTTACTGCATTCATTAATGTGTTCTAGTAGATTTTTTGTGGCACTTTCAGGATTTTCTATATATAGTATCATGTTATCTGCAAACAGGGACAGTTTTATTTCTCTCTTTCTAATTTGGATTCTTTTTATTTCTTTTTCTTTTCTGATTTCTATGGCTAGGACTTCCAATACTATGTTGAATGAAAGTGGCAAGGGTGGCATCCTTTTCTTGTTTCTGATCTTAGAAGAAATTCTTTCAGCTTTTCACAGTTGAGAATTATGTTAGCTATGTGTTAGTCATTTATAGCCTTTTTTATGTTAAGGCATGTTTCCTCTATACCTACTTTGCTAAGAGTGCTTTATCATAAATGGATGTTGAGTTTTGTCAGAAGATGTCTTTGCATCTACTGAAATGATCATAGCATTTTTACTCTTCAATTTATTAATGTGGTATATCACATTGATTGAGTTGCAGATATTGAATTATCCTTGCATCACTGGGATAAATCCCACTTGGTCATGTTGTATGATCCTTTTAATGTATTGTTGACTTTTGTTTGCTAATATTTTGTTGAGGATCTTTATGTCTATGTTTATCAGTGATATTGGGCTATGGTTTTATTTTTCATGATATCTTTGTCTGGTTTTGGTACCAGGTTGATGCTGGCCTGATAGAAAGAGTTCAGAAGCATTCCTTCCTCTGAAATTTTTGGATAGCTTGAGAAAGATAGGTGTTAACTCTCTGTAAAGGTTTGGTAGAATTCACCTGTGAAGCCATCTGCTCCTGGACTTTTGTTTGTTTGTGATTTGTTTTATTATTGATTCAATTTCATTCCTGGTAATTTGCTTGTTTACATTTTCTATTTCTTCCTGGATCAGTCTTGGGAGCTTGTACATTTCTAGGAATTATGAATTTCTTCAACATTATCCATTTTATTGATGTATACTTGTTTATAGTAACCTCTTATGATTATTTGCATTTCTGTGGTATCAGTTGTAACTTCTTTTTCATTTCTGAATTTATTGATTTGGACCTCTCCCTTTTGTTCTCAATGAGTCTTGCTAGAGGTTTGTCAATTTTTTTTTTATATTTTCAAAGAACCAGCACTTGGTTTCATTGGTCTTTTCTATTTTTATTTTTATTTTCTTTTTCATTTATTTCTGCTCTGATTTTATAATTTCTCCCATTAACTTTGACTTTTGTTTGTTCTTCTTTTTCTAGTTTCTTTGGGTGTAAGTTTAGGTTGTTTTTGGAGATTTTTCTTGTTTCCTGAGGTAAGCTTGTATTGTCATATAAAGTTTCCTCTAAGAACTGCTTTTGCTGCATCCCATAGATTTTGGATCATTGTGTTTTATTTTTCCATTGTCTCCAGGTTTTTTTTTTTTTTTTTCTTCTTTGATTTCTTCAGTGATCCATTGGTTGTGTAGTAGCATATTGTTTAACCTCACAAACACAAATATGTGTGTTTTTTCCTGTTTTTTTTTTTAATTTTTTTCTTGTATTTGATATCTAGTCTCAGTGTTGTGGTCAGAAAAGATGCTTGCTGTGATTTCATTTTTTTAAAAAATTACTGCTTCTTGTTTTGTGGTCTAGCATATGATCTATCCTGGAGAATGTTCCATGTGCACTTGAAAAGAATGTGTATTCTGCTGATTTTGGATGCTATGTTCTACATATACCTTTTAAGTTCAGCTTGTCCAATGTGTTGTTTAAGGCCAGTGTTTGTTTATTATTGATTTTCTGTCTTGATGATCTGTACACTGGTGTTTGTGGGGTGTAAATGCCTTACTACTATTGTGTTACTATCAATTTCTCCATTTTTGTCTATTAATATTTGCTTTATATTTTTAGGTGCTCCTATGTTGGATGCATGTTATATCTTCTTCTTGGATTAATCCCTTGATCATTATGTAGTATCCTTCTTTGCTTCTTGTTAACAGTCTTTGTTTTAAAGTCTGTTTTGTCTGATATAAATATTACTACCCAATCTTTCTTTTCATTTCCATTTGCAAGAAATACCTTCTTCCATCCCTTCACTTTCATTCTATGTGTATGTCTTTATTTTTATTTTAATTGGAGCATAATTACTTTACAATGTTGTGTTAGTTTCTGCTGTACAACAAAGTGAATCAGCTATATGTATAAATATATCCCCTCCCTCTTGGACCTCCCTCCCACCTCCCATCACACCCGTCTAAGTCATCACAGAGCACCGAGCTGAGCTCCCTGTGATATACAGCAGGTTCCCACTACCTATCTATTTCACACATGGTAGTGTATATATGTCAATCCTAATCTCCCAATTAATCCCACACTCCCCTTCATCCTCTGTTTCCCCCTGTCCATTCTCTACATCTGCTTCTCTATTCCTGCCCTGTAAATGGGTTCATCTGCACAATTTTTGTACATTCCACATGTATGCGTTAATATATGATATTTGTTTTTCTCTTTCTGACTTACTTCACTCTGTATGACAATCTCTAGGTCCATCCACGTCTCTGCAAATGGGACTATTTTGTTCCTTTTAATCATTGAGTATTATTCCATTGTATATACGTACCACATCATCTTTATCCATTCTTCTGTTGATGGATATTTAGGTTGTTTCATGTCCTGGCTATTGCAAAGAGTGCTGCAATGAACATTAGGGTACATGTGTCTTTTTGAATTATGGTTTTCTCAGGGTATATGCCCAGTAGTGGGATTGCTGGGTCACATGGTAATTCTATTTTTAGTTTTTTAAGGAACCTCCATACTGTTCTCTATAGTGGTTGTATCAATTTACATTCCCACCAACAATGCAACAGGGTTCCCTTTTATCCACACCCTCTCCAGTATTTATTTTTTGTAGAATTTTTTATGATGGCCATTCTGACCGGTGTGAGGTGATACCTCATTGTAGTTTTGATTTGCATTTCTCTAAATACAAAGGATCATAAGAGACTACTACAAGGAACTATTTGCCAATAAAATGGAAAACCTGGAAGAAATGGGCAAATTCTTAGAAAGGTACAAACTTCCAAGACTGACCCAGGAAGAAATAGAAAATATAAACAGACCAATCACAAGTAATGAGATTGAAACTGTGATTAAAAATCTTCCAACAAACAAAAGTCCAGGACCAGATAGCTTCACAGGTGAATTCTATCAAACATTTAGAGAAGAGATAACACCTATCCTTCTCAAGCCCTTCCAAAATATTGCAGAGAGAGAAACACTCCCAGGCTTGTTCTACAAGGACACCATCATCCTGATACCAAAACCAGACAAAGATATCACAAAAAGAAAACTACAGACCAATATCACTGATGAACACAGACACAAAGATCCTCAACAAAATACTAGCAAACAGAATCCAACAACACATTAAAAGAATCATATACCACGATCAAGTGGGATTTATCCCAGGTATGCAAGGATTCTTCAATATATGCAAATCAATCAATGTGATACACCACATTAACAAATTAAAGAATAAAAACAATATGATCATCTCAATAGATGCAGAAAAAGCTTTTGACAAAATTC
The DNA here is from genome assembly GCF_028564815.1 of Eubalaena glacialis. Classification (NCBI taxonomy): domain Eukaryota; kingdom Metazoa; phylum Chordata; class Mammalia; order Artiodactyla; family Balaenidae; genus Eubalaena; species Eubalaena glacialis. The sequence goes on along the minus strand of NC_083725.1, from coordinate 46,334,602 downwards.
AGCACCAATTTATGATTAAAACACACCCTAGAAAGTGGGCATAGAGGGAACATACTTCAACATAATAAAGGCCATGTACGACACACCCACAGTGAACTTCATTCTCAGTGGTGAAAAACTGAAAGCATTTCCTCAAGATCAGGAACAATACAAAAATATCCACTCTCAGAAGTATTTTTCAACTTTTTTTTGGGAGTCCTAGCCACAGAAATCAGAGAAGAAAAAGAAACAAAAGGAATACAAATTGGAAAAAAAAGAAGCAAAACTGTCACTTTTTGTGGATGACATGATACTATACATAGAAAATCCTAAAGATGACACCAGAAAACTACTAGAGCTAACAATGAATTTGGTGAAATTTCAGGATATAAAATTAATGCACAGAAATCTCTTGCATTCCTATACACTAACAACAAATATCAGAAAGAAAAATTAAGGAAACAATCCCATTTATGATTGCAAAAAAATGAATAAAATACCTAGGAATAAACCTACCTAAGTAGGCAAAATACCTGTACTCGGAAAACTATAAAACACTGATGAAAAGAATCAAAGATTACACAAACAGTTGGAGAGATATACCATGTTCTTGGATTGGAGGAATCAATAGTGTCAAAATGACTATATTACCCAAAATAACCTACAGATTCAATGAAATCCCTATCAAATTACCAATAGCATTTTTCATAGAATTAGAACAAAAAATTTTACAGTTTGTATGGAAACACAAAAGACCCTGAATAGACAAAGCAATCTTGAGAAAGAAATATGGAGTTGAAGGAATCAGACTCCCTGACTTCAGACTATACAACAAAGCCACAGTAATCAAGACAGTATTGTACTGGCACAAAAACAGAAATGAAGATCAATGTTACAGGATAGAAAGCCCACAGATAAACCCACACACCTTTGGTCACCTAGTCTATGACAAAGGATGCAAGAATATACAATGGAGAAAAGATAATCTCTTCAATTATTGGAACTGGACAGCTACATGTTAAAGAATGAAATTAGAACACTCCATAACACCTACACAAAAATAAACTCAAAATGAATTAAAGACCTAAATGTAAGACCAGCCACTATAAAACTCTTGGAGGAAAACATAGGTAAAACACTCTTTGACATAAATCACAGCAAGATCTTTTTCACCCACTGCCTAGAGTAATGAAAATAAAAACAAAAATAAACAAATGGGACCTTTTAAAAGCTTTAGCACAGCAAAGGAAACCATAAACAAGATGAAAAGATAGCCCTCAGAATGGGAGAAAACATTTGCAAATGAAGCAACTGACAAGGGATTAATCTCCAAAATATACAAACAGCTCAGGCAGCTCAATATCAATAAAACAAACAACCCAATCAAAAAATAGGTGGAAGACCTAAATAAACATTTCACCAAAGAAGACATACAGATGGGCAAGAGTCACATGAAAAGGTGTGTGTGTCTTTAGATCTGAAGTGAGTCTCTTATATGCAGGATATAAATGGGTCTTGTTTCTGTATTCATTCTGCCGCTCTGTGTCTTTAGATTGGAGCTTCTATTCCATTTATATTTAAAGTAATTATTAATAGATATGTAATTATTGCCACTTTATTCATTGTTTGAGGGATTTTCGTAGTTCTTTTTTCTTCCAGTTTTCTTCTTTTGCTCTCTTCCTTTGTGATTTGAAGACTATCTTTAGTGTTATGTTTAGATTTCTTTATTTTTTTGTGTGTAACTATTATAGATTTTTGGGTTTTAGTTACAGTTCAATGATTGAGAATTGAACACTTTCCCTTGAGGTGTTCAATAAGACAGTCCTTTCAGGTGTGCAATAAGACAAAAACATTTACTACATCATGCCTATTTGGACGTATATGAAATTCTTAGCTAGTGCATTCAAGAAAAGGAATGTATATTTTAGAAAGGAAGAAGTACAGCTCTCTGTGTTTGTAAATGATGTAATTGCTTTCAATAAACCTTCTAAAGAATCTGGAAATAATGAATAGAATTAATAATTGAATTAAAAAATATAATGGGTACAGGGTCAACATACAATATTCAATTTTGTAACTTTATACTATCAAAAAAGCAATTGAAAAAAATTGTAAAAACAAAATATACAGTTATACAGTAATACCAAATATAATTAATATTCACTTTTTCTGTATAGATAGATATTTATAGATAAATATATACACATGATAGAAGACAAATTTCCTTAATATTTAAGAACTCTTACAAATCAATAATAAATTGTCAGTAACTCAATTTTAAAAATGAGCAATAAGTATGAACCGATATATCACATAATGAGATACATGAACTACCACCAAGCACATTACAAGATGTTATAATGAAAATCTATTCCCACTTAGAGGCTTGTGTCTATATATTTCAAAAAAAAATCTGATGAACTCAAGTGTTGAACAAATATAGAAGACAACTTGAATTTTACTATATTATTTGTGGAATTGTAAAATGAAACAAGCACTTTGGAATTTGAGGGTATCATCTAAAATTAATATTTGAATAAACCTATAAAAATTTTGACTGTGTACATATAAATGCATGATGATAATAATAACATCAAAGGTAGCAGGATAATTGGATCTAAAGTGTCTGAGGTCCTTAGCATTGTGCAGGAGAGTTAAAGTACTTTTTAGTATATTTTAATATGTCAGGATTGCATGTTGTATACTCATATCTAACAAACTAAGAATGAAATTAAATAATAAAATAATCATTAGTAGAAAAAAAGGAAGAAAGGAGAAAACACAAAAAAAAAAATAGTAAGGCAACAGTAAATCAGTAATCCCATTAAAATAAGAGGACAAAATAATCCAAATAAATGACAAAGGTTGTCTGACTTGATGATAAAACAAAAGCTAATTATGCACTGATTATTTTTTTACTATATACTGATTTTTATGTAAGAAATTTTATATATACAGAAAGAGTATTTGAAATGATAGAATCTATACAAGCATTAAAAACAGGAGACTAGCTGTAGTTAAATTACCATCAGACAAAGTAGTCTTTAAGGCAAGAAGTATTATATTGCAGAAAAAGAGTAATATTAAATAACAATAACAGGGTCAAACTGTAAGAAAAATATCAAAATCTTAAATGTATATTCATACAAAATAACTTCAAATAATATAAGGAGTTGGTCAACAGAATTAAAAGAAGGACTAGGTAAACTTAAAACCACAGTTAGAGGATATAATATACCTCTCATTAGCTAATAGGATAAATAGACAAAAATAAGTAGAAGATATAAACAGTTAACAAACTTGGCTGGATTTACCTAAATAAAACACTACACTTAACAACTACAGAATATATTGTCTTTTCAAGTACACTTGGAATATTTAAGGAATTAGCATTTTTTCTAATCACACAGCAATTTAAAACAGATTGGATTATAAATCAAAATTTGAAAATTAAAAAAATTTAGAAGGTAACAGAAGTGGCTATTTTCATGGTCTTCCAAACAAAGTGTTTTTAAATAGGACAAACTCACAAAAATTACCAAGAAGATAAAAATCTATTTATTATTAAAATTAAAAACTTATACCTCAGTGTTGATCTATAAGTCAGAGTACCTTGTGTAATAATCTCCACCATGTAAATGTCTTTATTGTTTTAACGATGGTCAGTTTTGGCTACTTAATCATCAAGTTAGGCCTGCACAATGTAAATCCTTTTCTTTTTCTCTGTTGACAAAATCAAAGTAAGAAAGAATTGTTTGCAACAAATCTCATGTTATTATTGCCTCATATAGACACAGCTAAGTACATTTCCTTTAGTTTTTTTTTTAAATGATCTATTGCATGTATTAGAAAAAGAGCAAACATTTTGACCATGACAATAAACTACAAAATTTAGCTATAGTATTCGTCCCCAAAGTGAGACTGTCATGCTGATCTATAAGGAACAATGATGAATAAGTCCTTTATCTCTTCCTGTATGTCAGTGTATGAACTTGCATGGTACAAGCAGTCAGACCACCCATTAAGAGCACTTTTATTAATAGTTCCTGCTTACATAAGGGTACTTCATTTATCAACTTCATTGACTGCAGCAAAGTGCTTATGCCACTGGCAATGGCTGGCTCAGCCAAGGGGCAAAGAAATAGCAACTGCAGGAAAGTCACTGAAAGAATGGGCCCTGCTTGAATCAACCGACTTAGAGATGTCCTTAATTGTTTAGCTGAACAAAAAGAATTGTTGAGTCAAAAGTCCTAAAGTATTTTTTCTCATAAACTGGTATTCGTAATGATGGCAGTAATTATAATTATATGGGTGGAGAAAAATGATCAAGTGTTTTATTGGTTTTCTGCATCATATTATAATTCAACAGAATTCTCTGAATATCCTCAGAATTTTGATGCTAATATTTATTTATATAATCAAGGCAGAGAGGGAAATTTGTTCCACGTGGTTTAAAAGATTTCCCTGAAAAATTTTATGTCAACTCAAAAATTATTTGATCAAGATTTGGATTCGATTTATTGTGTTGAGAACTATGTTGCCCTGATGCTTTCTTAGGCATCACATGATAAATGAAGATAAGATGCTCATTAGTTCAGTATAATTTGTAGAAAGGCAATTTAATCTACTGAAACACTTATGTTATGGGATATAATTTAAAAATAAACTCACATATTATTAATTTAGGAATATAGATAGACTTCAATGTATCAATCCCATTAAATAGGAAAAAATTCTACCTTAGTGGTTTTGAGAAATTTGAAATTATTTTTGTTGTTGTTTAGTAGATTAGTCAAAGCTAAGCTTGTTTGTCCACTGTTCACATTTCTAGCAATTTCCAATTAGAAAGATCTGACTAGGTTTTAATAAGCCTATTGGTATTAGGTTTGAGTCTTCCCACTTCTCATGGAAATAAGGAGAACCTGAATGAAAACAAACACATGTGTTTAGTGAAATAAAGAAAGAAAACACAGACTCCAAATTGTATAAATGTTGTTAATAATACTTATACCAACAGAATCAGGCAAAAGTCCCAAGTGAAAAAAACATAAATACCACAATTCATAGGACAGTTTTACTGGATACCTTTGGAAATCTATGTCCTAAAAATACAGAAGTCAACTTCTTTCTGAGAGCTGATGATGTATTAAAAAAAATTCCATGCCTTAGACCACAAAGAAAATCTCAATAAATTTCAAAAAGTAGAAATAATACAGAGTTCTCTGATAATAGTGTAATAAAATATCTAATTAATAACAAAATCAGATAGCAAACAAACTAATAAACAAACAAATGAACAAAATAAGATACATTTGGAAATTAAACACTGTTAACTCCTAAGTAAAATTTCAGATTTCCTAAGAAAGAACAATCTTGAAAACATTATATACCACAACATATGGGATAAATGCCTTTGCAAAGCAGCATGCAGAAGAAAAATCACTCATGTCACTTTTTAAAATAGTAATAGTAAATGAACTAAGCAATGAATTAAAGTTTTAAAAAATGCGCTAAATAAACAGGAGCAAAATACAATAGGATCTGAATTAATAAATTTTCAGGTATTTTAATACCTAGTCACATTAAAAATATGTTTTTAATATTTGCAATGACCTGCTTTGTGTACCTTTCAAACACATTTATAAACACAGGATAGAATTATCTCTTTTAAAGTGAGAGTTTATTATTTGATATGGGTGAGACCTTCAAATATGGACAAATATAGTAGTTGCCTTTTGTCTTTATTGTTTCTAACTTTATTTTTATAATTATTCCCTAACATGCATATTCACAAATTATATTAATTGAAAAAATAAAACCCTTAGAGATATTAAACTTGTTCCCATGCTTCAATCAACCCCAAATTATATCTGATCCCCAGACCTAATTTGTCCTTTATTGTGGTATGGATTTAAAAATTCAAATATGATCCTATACTCCTTCAGAATTAGGAGATCAAATGTTGACGCTCCTGCCTTTTTGTATTACCAACAAAGGGCATTGTTCTGAGTTGTCCCCTCACCAAACCCAGAAAGTGCTCAGGAGATTCTTTCCTCTGTTAGAGAGGTTACGGCAGTCAAGGCCTCATCACTGGGGTCAGTGACAAACAGATGACACTTTTGTCTACCTTCTTCATTGCCATCACTGTCACCCTCACCATCTCCATATTGACATCCATCCATGCCACGACACTATTGCCATCTGGCATTGCTTCCCTACCTTCTTTGCCTTTAGGTCATGTCATTGACCTTAAAAGGACTGCCATTATCCCCTATTGGATGGAGACTTGAACTAGAACTAAAAGGAAAACAACAAAACGACTTCAGACAAACAATCTTTCCTCAGGGCATACACAAATCATTTCTAGCATTCTGCTCCGTAAAAAATAAGCAGGCTCAAAATAGTGTAAGCTCATTTCTTATGTTGTTTTACCTCCTTGTTCCCACCCCTCTCTGGGAGGGGCATCTGAAACAAGCACCTTAAATTTCTGAGAGAGTGAAATCTCATACTCCCTGTTTTGCAGTTTGGAGAATGCATTAGATCCCAAGTAAAATTAGAGTAACTCTGCTGCAGGCACTTTTTTCAATTTTCAATTTCCCATTCCAGTTATCTAAACTGCTTTTGAGAACAACATTTCATTGTCCTTAAGCCAGTGGTTTCCAGCCCTAAATATCATTAGAATCACTTGGGGAGGGGATTTATAAGAAATAGATGATTTAATTGGTAACTTGAATCTGTGGATACAGAAGTATATCTGTACATTGTTATTTATTTTTAACTCTAGGTGATTTGAGGAGCCATGAGAGATCTTCTGCACAATCACTCCTGTTTATAGCTCCAGAGAATAGGCATAGAGCCTATTCTTTATGGCACATAAAGCTAGGTTCTTTATGTGATGAAGATCCATGACAGATTTTATATAGGGGTCTCTAACCAAGCTCACTTGAAACAAAGTATGACTAAATAGCAAACCCTTTACTACATTACACTTATTAGAGGTGAAAATTAATGCATTCACACATTTATCCAATCTAATATTTTGGTGAATAAAGAGGATCATGAGTCCTTCATTGTAAATTCCATAAAGGCAAGAATGTGTCTGGTTTTCCTTGGTTTTCTCCATCAATACCTAGCTAGCAAGTTGCCTTGGCTCCATTAATGTGCAGAATAAAACACTTATTAATATGAATAACCAATAAGTAAATGACATTTGTATCCCCAGCCTTAATCTCTCATTTGAGCTTCAGATTCATATACTCAACTGATTAGTTATTATTAAACAGAAATCTAGATTTCTCCTCAGAATATCTGACCGCACCCTGTCTCACCTCACCTTCATTTTCAGAAAGTCTCTTGTTAGCAAACCACATTCTAAATTATCCAATTGCTAAGGCCACACATGTGTGAATCATCCTTGATCTCATTCTTTTCACCATCAATAACAAATCTTTTAACAAGTTTTGCTGTTTTATCTCCAAAATAAATCTGGAATGAATTTATCTTTTTCTATTTCCATTGCAATCACTCTGGTCGATGATTTCCTTGAATCTCTCTGGACTATGGAAATTACCTCATATGGGGTTTCCCAGCTTCCATGATTTCCCTCTCCTAGTCATGTGCCGTGCAAGAGCCAAAGCAATACTTTAAAAAAAAAACAACTTTATTGCGGTATGAGTCTCATACTACTCATCCATTTAAAGTGTATATTTCAACTTATTTTTTTTAGCATATTCACGCATATGTGCAACCATCGCCACAAATTCGGAACTTTTTCATCATCTCAAAAAGAAACTGCATGCCTTTCAGCTATCACTTCTATATTCTCCCTTTCCCTACCACACCCTTAAGCAACCTCTAACCTACTTTCTCTCTATATAGATTTCCCTGATCTGGATATTCATATGAGTCATATCATGTAGTATGTGGTCTTTTAAGACTGGTTTCTTTTAATTAGCATAATGAATATAGATTCATGTTTTAGCAAGTATCAGTACTTCATTCCATTTTATAGCTGAATCATATTCCATTGTATACATAAACCATGTATTGTTTATCCATTTGTCCACTGATAGACATTTGGGTTGTTTCTACCTTTTGACTATTATGAATAATGTTGATATGAGCAGTCATATACAAGTTTCATGTATATGAGCATTCATATATATGTTTTCATTTCTCTTGAGTATATACCAAGAACTGGAATTACTTACGATATCATATGGTAACTCTATGTTTAATCATTTGAGCAACTGCCATACTGGTTTCCAAAGCATTTGCACCAATTTACCTTCCTACCAGCAGTGTATGAATGTTCTAATTTTTCCACATCCTTACCAAAACTTGTTATTTTAATTTTTGATTCTAGTCATTCCAGTGAGTGTGAAGTAGCATCTCATTGTGGTCTTGATTTGCATTCTCCTGATGACTAATGATGTCAAGCATCTTTTTATGTGCTTGTTGACAAGTTATATTTTTAATGCTTAGATCAGATGATGTCACTCCTCTTCCCTGTCATCACTGTACCTCCAGGACTTAAAATAGTGTCTGGCACATAATAGGACATTAATAATTAATATTTAATTATTAGTTAATATGTGGTAATTGAGTGAATGATGAATAATTAGTTACATAATAGTACAGAGTGCTTCTTAGAAATGAATGCTTAGAAGTACAGCTAAAGAGACCATTTGGTCTATATTTTTTTCCAGGAACAATTGTAAAAATTAAAGAAATTTAGGAGAAAATATCTAGATGTTAAAAGATTATTCTAAACGCCAAATGAGAATCTAGTAACTTCCTATTCGAAGTGTGGTCTTTGAACCACCACTATAAGCATCACCTCAAAATGGTTAGAAAGGGTCCTGGGGCTTAATTGATACTAAGAAAATGGGACATGGCTCTACTACGTAGTTCCTGAAGATTTCATTAGTACCATTATTCCTTCTGTTAGCTGGTACTGCTACCATATGTTGGTCATCTACACTCAATGTAGCACAGCTACAGTCAGTAGCATCAGAGATGTTCACTCTTCCTGCCTTGCCACTGAACAATTTCAACACAAAATCCTCTGCTGATGTTGTCAACAAAGATATCAGGAGTTATTTCTCTAATGCATACAACAGTAATCTCTGAGATGCCACCTACTTCACTCATAGAAATCTCCCAAACACCTTCCCCATCTAAGTGTGGTTGAACCTGTGTCCTTCAAGCCTCCTTTTATCTTCTACCTCTGTGGCAAGTGCACCTTTGTTTAAGTGGGCAGAAACTCTCACACAGATGCCTGAATGGGGGGATACTTTCTGCCAACTTTTGTTTCAGGCCCTGAGATATACAGTCCCCTGATAATTCCTTAGATTCAGTGAGCTCAGAACTCAGACTACAAAGAATTGCCATCTTTTCATACTTTTGTCTCCTATTAATTCTAAGAGCATGGCAAATTTAGTACTAATAGTGATGATGAAAACCATCATGAATTAATCCAAAATATTGTATTATCCTGCCACCCTATAAATACTAATAGTTAACACTTGTACAGCCCTTGCTGTATACCAGATGTGTTCTGGATGTTTTATTATCACACCCATTTTCAAGGAAGAAATATGTGCAGAGAGATTAAGCAATTTGTGCAAGATTACTCAGCTAAAAAATGGTACATCCAGGATTAGAGCTGAGTCTTGCTCAAGACCCTGAACTTTTAACTACAATGCTGTCTCTCAGTTCTTGAGCACTTCCTATGTGCCTGACGTACTAAGCAGGACACTAGAAACTTTCCAAACTGAATTTCATCCTCAAATCACATTAATGAAGTAGGCATTGATCTACCAATTTAAATACCTGGAAAACTAAGGTTTACAAATACTAACTTGTCTAAACCCAGATACCTAGTAAGTAAAAGAGTCACAATTTTAAACAGTTTATCTGATTAATAGCACAATCCACTATGATGCAATGAAACATTCTTTCCTTCTTTCTTTTCCCAGAACAATCTTCCTGTACTGTCATTTCTGTATTTTTTGTAATGACCTATCCACCTGAAATACCCTCTTTCTATTTAAACATGTGATAGTTGATTTTGTGTGTCACCTTGGCTAGGCCACGATACCCACTTCTTTGGTCAAACTTCTTTGTCTAGATGTTGCTGTGAAGATATTTTTCAGATGAGATTAGCTTTTAAATCAGTAAACTTTGAGTAAAGCAGATTATCTTCCCTCCACCCAGTTGAAGGCCTAAAGAGGAAAAAGATTGACCTGGCAAGAAAAAAGAAATTTTGCCAGGAGAATGCCTGCTGGCCTACCCTGAAGATTTTGGACTTACCAACCTCTGCAATCATGTGAGCCAATTCCTTAAAATTTCTCTCTCGCTCTCTCTCTCTGTGTGTGTATATATATGCATCATATTGATTCTGCTTTTCTGGAGAACCCTAATGCATCCACTAGTTTTCCACATTCTACCTAATTCCTGAAGCTCCTTTTCAAATCTTCTTAAGGCTTTTCCAGAACCCTAAAACTAATATTATCTTCATTTCTTTTGAATCCACATAGAATTCTGTAGCAACACATTCTCTCACATCATACCAATATTTTTATTTTCACATATGTTCTTTTTTTTTGCTGGAGTATAATTGCTTTACAATGTTGTGTTAGTTTCTGCTGTACAACGAAGTGAATCAGCTATATGTATACATATATCCCCTCCCTCTTGGACCTCCCTCTCACCGCCCCCCATCCCACCCATCTAAGTCATCACAGAGCACTGAGCTGAGCTCCCTGTGCTGTAGAATATTAATAACAGAAAACAGGTAAAGTACCTTCTTTACTTGGTCTGAATCACCTAGCATGATTCACCTGCTACATAGTAAGTACTCCATGCATATATTTTGAATTAATAAGAAAATGAAGGTGACAGAGTCGATTATATACAAAGTCCCACCAGCACTTTTTTATTTTTTTATAATTAATTAATTAATTTATTTTTGGCTGCCCTAGGTCTTTGTTGCTGCACACAGGCTTTCTCTAGTTGCGGTGAGTGGGGGATACTCTCCGTTGCAGTGCGCGGGCTTCTCATTGCGGTGGCTTCTCTTGTTGTGGAACACAGGCTCTAGGTGCACAGGCTTCAGTAGTTGTGGTACAGGGGCTCTGTAGTTGTGGCTTGTGGACTCTAGAGTGCGGACTCAGTATGTGGCCCACGGGCTTAGTTGCTCCACGCATGGGGGATCTTCCTGGACCAGAGATCTAACCCGTGCCCCCTGCATTAGCAGGTGGATTCTTAACCACTGCACCACCAGGGAAGTCCCTCACCAGCACTTTAACTCTAAGCACCTCTCTTCTTAATTTCTTCACCCTCTTCCTCTCTCTCTAATAAAAATTTCACTTTAATATGTGGGAAATTCAATAATCAGCTTAGAAACTATAAAGCTTTTTGAGTAAAATTATTCACCACAGAAATTAAAGGTTATATCAATAACGGCAATTTTATTTTTGCCATTAAAATGTAGATATGAATAGATGATGATATTAATGGAGCTGGATTTTTTCACTATTGAGAATATTTGATAGGGTATGAGATATTAATATGTCTCAGCATAAAAAAGACTTTCACATCAGTGTCAAATAAGACAAGAAACTAAATTTAATCCCTAGTGGATCTGAATATAAACGTCTATTGTTGCCATGGTATGCTGTTCTATTCATTACTTTTCTCATTTTCTATACATTTTATTACATTCTTTAATACATCTAAAGGTCCATATTTTGTAAAGTAATGATTGTCTGCTGCATTCAAATGCATTTTAAATAAATTTAATTGTATTGGCTTCAATTCCCATTGAATCCATGAGTTAAAAAAAAATCTATTTTTTTTTTTCTTTTTTCTTTTCTGTGTGCCCCATGTTTGATCTTTCCTGGCTGCCTCTGCCTCTAATTAGCTGTGAATTAATTCTTGTACATCATAGCAACAGTGAACAACTCCTTGCATTGAAATATGTTTCCTATTTTGGTACATAAAATTTGAGCATTTTTCTAGATTCCATGTCAAACAATTTGTTCTAACTAGCTTCCTGCAGTTTATGGGTGTTTAATATCTCATTTACCTTAAGGTGACCTCTAATCTCTAAACCTCTCCTTAGTATGCTCCAAATTAAGGTTCAGCGTTAGTTAAACTGCCTTTTGTCTCCTCACATAGTACACTCGTGGAGGAGGTATTCCTTCTCATGTAGGAAACTTTGGTGTTCAACAGGAATCCTAAACAAACATTTCTTCTCCCAGAATTTCCTCATAGAAAAGCTACAAAATGGACTAAGTGCGAGATTAATCATTTACATAGCAGACTAATTCCCAGAAGAAATGTAGGGGAACTGACTCAACATAAATAGAAATCATTTACCTCTACAAAGAAAGCGTCTACCATAAGGATTCAGAATATATCACAGTCTAGTGACATTTTAAGCAATATTAGTATAAATACTCATCTCTAATAAGACTTCATAGGCATTGAATACCTACTATCTGTCAGACATTGTGCCAAATACCTTAAATAGTTTTAATGCTCTTTTAATCTCCACAGCAACCTTCTGTGATAAGCACATTTATATTATCACTATTGCCACTTTGCACACAGTGATACCAAGTTTTACAGAGATTAAATAATACATCCAGGACAGAAAGATGACTGAACAGGAAGACTTGGACCCTCCTCTCCCCATGGAGACATCGATTTGATAACAACTCACAGATAAATTCCCTTTATGTGAAACACAGAAAGTAATTGGGAGGCTACTGCACCTTGTACAAGTGTAAAATCAGCCACATGGAAACCAGTAGGAGAAGTGAAGACACTTTTTTTGCCAAAATCCCAGCCCTAGCACAGAGTCATATAATCAGAAGAGAACCCCTAGCTCCCAGCTTTTCCCTGAGTGGCTAAAGGGTTGGGCCTCACAGCTAAGACCTCAAATTTTCCAGGTGTTACCAAAGGGACAGGTCTCAGAGAACTAGCAGAGATCTGTATACACTAGTACCCTGGGGGCTACAATGAACAAAGAAGTCTGAACCAACAAGCATGCAAGCACTCACCACAGCTCCTTACCCCCACTCCTTGCAGAGTGAGTGGGCTGTAAATCCCAGCTCACAGATGCTCTTTGAGAAGGGAAAAAGTTGAACTGTACATCTAATGTGTTGATTTATCTGGGAGATACCTGAGGGGTTGGCTTTTGTCCCATCTGTCTAGGATTAAAGACAGGTCCTGGCCTACCCCAGATGCCTGGATTTTGCTAAGAACAAAAACAGCAGTTTGGATTAGCAGAAAGGTCTAAGAGGCCTATAGAAACTCTAACCTGATTGGTGATAATCTTCTGTACAAGGTCTTATATAGGGAAACACACTTAATAGTCCATAAAAAACTGTTAGAACTACTTAATGAATTCAATAAAGTTGCAGTATACAAAATCAATATACAAAAATCTTTCAATTTTTATACACTAATAAGGAAATATCTGAAAGGAAATGAGACAATTTGCAATAGTGTCAAAAGAATAAAAAAAAATAGGAAGAACATAACCAAGGCAGTAAAAGACTTGTACAGTGAAAGCTATACAGTAATTATGAAAGATATTAAAGAAAACACAGACAAACGGAAAGATAAAAGAGTAGCAAACCAAATCCAACAACACATTAAAAGGATCATACACCATGATCAAGTGGGATTTATCCCAGGGGTGCAAGGATTTTTCAATATCTGCAACTCAATCAATGTGATACACCACATTAACAAACTGAAAAGTAAAAACAGAAAATATATCACCTCACACCTTTTAGAATGTGCATCAGAAAGAAAACAAATAAAAACTGTTGGCCAGGTTTTGTAGAAAATGGAACCTGTGTACATTGTTGGTGGGAATGTAAATTGGTGCAGCCACTGTGGAATACAGTATGGAGTTTTCTTGATAGCTCAAAATAGAACTACCTTATGACCTGGCAATTCCACTCCTGGTTATATACCCAAAATAAAACAAACACATTTTTGCTGTGGCTAGGACTTTATCCCTGTTATAAATCCCACTTGATCATGGTGTGTTACCCTTTTAATGTATTGCTGGATTCAGTTTAGTACAATCTGAAGTATTTTGGTGAGGATTTTTGCATCTATGTTCATCAGTGTTATTGGACTGTAATTTTCCTCTTTTTGTGATATCTTTGTCTGATTTTGACATCAGGGTGATTCTGGCTGCATAGAATCAGTTTGGAAGTGTTCCTTCCTCTGAATTGTTTTGGAATAGTTTGAGAAGGATAGGTTTTTACCCTTCTCTAAATGTTTGGTAGAATTCACCAGCAAAGAGACCTGGTCCTGAACTTTTGCTTATTGAGAGTTTTAAAATTTCTAATTCAAATTCAGTACTGGTAATTTGTCTGTTCATATTTTCTATTTCTTTCTAGTTCAGTCTTGGGAGATTGTACCATTCTAAGAATTTGCCCATTTCTTCTAGGTTGTACATTTTATTGGAGTAAAGTTGTTCATAGTAGTTTCTTATGATCCTGTGTATTTCTGTGGTGTCAGTTGTAACTTCTCTTTTTTCATTTCTGATTTTAGTGATATGGGTCCTCTTTCTTTTTCTCTTCATGAGTCTGGCTAAAGGTTTATCAATTTTCTTTATCTTTTCAAAGAACCAACTTTTGGTTTCACTGATATTTTCTATTGTTTTTTAGTCTCTATTTCATTTATTTTTGCTCTGATCTTTATGAGTTCTTTCCTTCTACCATCTTCGGGTTTTGTTTGCTCCGATCTTTTGCTCATCCCATACGTTTGGATTGTCATATTTTCATTTTCATTTGTCTCTAGGTATTTTTTGATTTCCTCTTTGATTTCTTCAGTGATTCATTTGTTGTTTAGTAGCATATTAATCAGGCATTTTTTCCTGATTTCTTTGATCATATTTATGGTCATTACTCTGAACTCATTCTTGGGTAGATTTCTTACCTCCACTTCACTTAGCTTTTCCTCTGGGATTTTATCTTGTTCCTTCATGTGGAACATATTCCTCTGTCACCTCATTTTGTCTAAGTTGCTATTTGTATTTTTGTGTATGGGGTAGGTTAATTATGTTTTTTGACCTTGGAGAAGTGGCTCTCTGTAGGACTCAGCTTATGTGTCCCTACCGTGCACTCCCCTCTAGTCATCCAGGCTATATGCTCTAATGTTTCCCCCTAAGAGAGCTGCTTGGCTCCTTCTGTTGTGGCAGGCTGACTATGTGGGTGGTCTGGTCGGCTTGGTTGTCTCCTAGCCTGGTAGTTTGCCAGGCCTTGCCATGTTCAGATGCTGCTGGCTCCTGTTTAACAGAGATTGGTGAAGAGGCAGCTGGCTGCAGAATCATAAGTGAACCCAGGGCTAGTGCTGGCTCATTGGTGGGTGGAGTCAGGGTCCCTACGACTCCAGGAAGGTAAAGCCAGGTCCTGGAGTTAGTGCTGGACTACTGGCTGGCAGGGCTCATTCCCTGAGTAAGACTGCAGGGCCCAGCCATTGCAGAGCTTGTTTCTGATCTTTGGTGGAGGGGAGCAGTTCCTGGCACAGTTACATATGGGATCCAGGGTGTCCTGAAGCTTTCATTGGCCTGCTAGTGGACAGAGCCAGGGCTCAGCTGGTCCCAGGGTAGGGTCTGGACTGCTGTGGTTGGACAGGGTCTGTAGGCTTCAGGATGTAATTTTGTTTGTTTTTTGTTTTTGTGTTTTTTGCCTCACGTGTCTTCCCCCTGGTGGGTGAGGCTGGTTTAGAGGGTAGTGCAGGCTTCCTGGAAGGAAGTGCTAGTGCCTTCCCACTGGTGGGTGGAATGGGGTTTGGCCCTCTGGTGAGGAGTGCCATGTCTAGAGGCATGTCTAGAGGTGGCTGTGGGCTCAGGAAGTCTTTAGGCAGCCTGTCTGCTAATGGGTGGAGTTGTGTCCCTGCCCAGCTAATTGTTGGGTCTGAAGCATCCCAGCACTGGCACCTGCAGGATTTCGGGTAGGGCCAAGTCTTGAAGGCACTAATGAGCCAAGATGGCAGCCTCCGGTAGCAGTGTTCATGCAGTGGATGTTTCCCAAAACAGCTGCCACCAGTGTCTATGCCCCCAGGATGAGCCAGAGTCCACCTCCCGACCCTTCTTAACCTCTTCAGGAAACTCTCCAAGACCAGCAGATAGGTCTGATACATGCTTCTAGCAAATTTCTCCTTTTGCCCTGAGATCCAGTGCATGTGAGAATTTATGTGCACCCTTTAAGAGTGAAATCTCTATTTTCCCCAATTTTATGGGGCTCCCCAAATTAAGTCCTGCTAGCCTTCAAAGCCAAATGATCTGGAGGCTCGTCTTCCTGATGCAGGATCCTTGGGCTGTGGAGTCCCATGTGGGGACCAGTACTTTCAGTACTGGGGGAGAACCTCTACAATATAGTTGGAATGTTTTATCTATTGATATTTGATCTAATTTAGTTATATATTTGTGTTTGTCTACTATCTTTCCATTTTTCTCCTATTTGCTTTATCTGTTTTTTATTTTATTTTTCTTTCTTTGTTTTCTTTGTAGATTAATTGAATACTCTTTAGTATTCCATTTTTATCTCTTATTGACCTAGTAGCTTTATCTCTTTGTTGGTTTTATCTCTTTGTTTTTATTTATTGGTTGCTCTAAGTTGTAGAGCATACTTTTAACTTTTTATATTCTGCCTTTAAATAATTATTTTATCTGTTGTCATATAAATATGTTGTAGCAGCCGATGTTTATTTCCCCTTCACATTCTGTGTGCTATTGTTTTCATACATTTTAATCCTATATATGTAAATGTCCTATACTACCTATTTATTGTTTGATTTACACTGTCAATCATATTTTAAAGAAATTAACATGAGAAAAATTGTGTTGTATTTACTCACTTATTTCTATTTCAACAGTTTTCCTTTCTTTGTATAGATCCAAATTCCTTACTATTAATATTTCCCTTTTGCCTAAAAGACTTATTTATTTTTTCTTGTATTATAGTCCTGAAGGATATGAACAATGGCAACTTTTTTTTTAACATCTTTATTGAAGTATAATTGCTTTACAATAGTGTGTTAGTTTCTCCTTTATAACAAAGTGAATCAGTTATACATATACATATGTTCCTATATCTCTTCCGTCTTGCATCTCCCTCCCTCCAACCCTCCCTATCCCACCCCTCTAGGTGGTCACAAAGCACTGAGCTGATCTCCCTGTGCTATGCGGCTGCTTCCCACTAGCTATCTATTTTACATTTGGTAGTGTATATATGTCCATACCACTCTCTCACTTTGTCCCAGCTTACCCTTCCCCCTCCCTGTGTCCTCAAGTCCATTCTCTAGTAGGTCTGTGTCTTTATTCCTATCTTGCCACTAGGTTCTTCATGACTATTTTTTTTTCTTTTGATTCCATATATATGTGTTAGCATACAGTATTTGTTTTTCTCTTTCTGACTTACTTCACTCTGTATGACAGACTCTAGGTCCATCCACCTCACTACAAGTAACTCAGTTTCATTTCTTTTTATGGCTGAGTAATATTCCATTGTATATATGTGCCACTTCTTCTTTATCCATTCATCTATCGATGGACACTTAGGTTGCATCCATGTCCTAGCTATTGTAAATAGAGCTGCAATGAACATTTTGGTACATGACTCTTTTTGAATTATGGTTTTCTCAGGGTATATGCCCAATGGTGGGGTTGCTGGGTCGTATGGTAGTTCTATTTTTAGCTTTTTAAGGAACCTCCATACTGTTCTCCATAGTGGCTGTATCAATTTACATTCCCACCAACAATGCAAGAGGGTTCCCTTTTCTCCACACCCTATCCAGCATTTATTGTTTGTAGATTTTTTGATGATGACCATTCTGACCGGTGTGAGATGATACCTCATTGTAGTTTTGATTTGCATTTCTCTAATGATTAATGATGTTGAGCATTCTTTCATGTGTTTGTTGGCAATCTGTATATCTTCTTTGGAGAAATGTCTATTTAGGTCTTCTGCCCATTTTTGGATTGGGTTGTTTGTTTTTTTGATATTGAGCTGCATGAGCTGCTTTTATATTTTGAAAATTAATCTTTTGTTGGTTGCTTCATTTGCAAATATTTTCTCCCATTCTAAGGGTTGTCTTTTTGTCTTGTTTATGGTTTCCTTTGCTGTGCAAAAGCTTTGAAGTTTCATTAGGTCTCATTTGTTTATTTTTGTTTTTATTTCCATTTCTCTAGGAGCTGGGTCAAAAAGGATCTTGCTGTGATTTACGTCATAGAGTGTTCTGCCTATGTTTTCCTCTAAGAGTTTGATAGTGTCTGGCCTTACATTTAGGTCTTTAATCCATTTTGAGTTTATTTTTGTGTATGGTGTTACGGAGTGTTCTAGTTTCATTCTTTTACATGTACCTGTCCAGTTTTCCCAACACCACTTATAGAAGAGGCTGTCTTTTCTCCACTGTATATTCTTGCCTCGTTTATCAAAAATAAGGTGACCATATGTACGTCGGTTTAGCTCTGGGCTTTCTATCTTTTGGTTGTCAAAAAATGTCTTTATTTCAACTTCATTTTTGAAGGATGTTTTTTGCCAGATATAAAAGTCTAGGTTAACATGATTTTTTCACCACATTAAAGATGTTCCATTGTCTTCTGGTTGCATAATTAGCCTAGTCCTTTATTTCCTTTTGTCCAATGTACAAATACCATTATTTCAAAAGAAAACTTACAGTGTTCTTATTTGCTGCCTTATATACTCTGCGTGTGTGTTTTTTCTGGCTGCTCTTAAGATTTTCTTTTTGTTATCAATTTGGGTCCGTTTTGTGTTTTTTTGTTGTGCTTATCTGGGTTAGTGGTCATTGAGATTCATGGGTATATGGGTTCTATATCAGTATTTGATCAATCTTCACATTATTTTACAAATATTTTCTTCCCCAATCTTTCTTTCTCCTGTTCTTCTGGTGTTCCAATAACATATATATCAGACAACTTGTTATTATCAAACAGGTCACTGAGATTCATTCATTTTACTCATAATTTTGATCTTGATGCTGCTGTTTGGAGAGTTTTTTGTTTTTTGTTTTTTTAAACCCTATCTACATGTTCAATGATCTTATCTAGTTTATCTAGTTTCTAACATGTTTCCAAGTCCATTCAGTAAAAATAAATAAATAAATTAATAAATAATAAAAATATCATATTCTTCAATTCTAGAATATCAATGTTTTCTTTTAGTAAATTCATTTCTCTGTATTTCCTATTTGTTCTCTAACTATGTTTATACTTGCCTTCCAATCTTTGTCATGTTTATTAGTTACTTTAAATAATTGTCTGCTAATTTCATAATTTCTTTACTTTTAAAATTTATTTCTTTTGCCTTATTTTTATCCTGACTATGAATAACATTATTCTAATCCACCATATGTCTTGCAATTTGTGATTATATGCTGCATATTACAGAGGCTACATTTGGTTAGTGTATGGATTTTGCCCTCTGTCTTAATAGAGCACTGAGCTTCGGAGCATACAGGTAATTTGCTTTTGTTTCAGCTTGATACTTTTGAGGTTTCTTTTAATTTTTTAATAAGTATAGAGTATCTTGATAAATGCTACTTAAAATCTTAAGGCTATCGAGTTCTCGAAGGAATGCATACAGTGTTCAAGGAGGTCTCTTTACTCTGACAATTTGGAACTAGTTAGTCTTGTGTAATTTTTCACTTTGAAGTTTTGTGATAGTTTTTGATTTTTTTTCCTGGTAGGCATTCTTTTCCCCAGTAGCTGTTCTTCATCTAGTCTTTTATATTTGTAGCTCTGTTTATGTACAGCTTAGTATTTGGCCAAAAATCAAGGTGACTTCTATTTACAGCACCTTCTCTGCATGTTCTCCTACCCTCATTATCTTGCCTCCAAATTCGAGCTAGCCCAATAGTTCAAACTCCAATATTAGATTCTTTTTTTTTTATTTTTAAAAATAATTTTTTGAACATTATTTTTATTTTATTTGTTTATTTATTTGGCTGTGTCAGGTCTTCATTATGGCATGAGGGATCTTCACTGGGGCATGCGGCATCTTTCGTTGTGGCACGCAGGATCTATTGTTGTGGCACGTGGGCTTCTCTCAAGTTATGGTGTGTGGGTTTTCTCTTCTCTAGTTGTGGCACATAGGCTCTATAGTTTGTGGTATGCAGGCTCTCTAGTTGAGGCGTGTGGGCTTAGTTGCTCCATGGCATGTGGGATCTTTGTTCCCTGACCAGGGATCAAACCCACATCCCCTGCATTGCAAGGCAGACTCTTTACCGCTGGACCACCAGGTAAGTCCCTTAGATTCTTTATCTCAGCAAGACCATCATGCTCTCTTTGAGCTACCCCTCTCTGCAATGCATTTAGAAAAAGTGGCTTTAGGCAGAAATCCAGAATAATCAATGAGGCTAAATTATTTGTTTTCCTTTGCTCGAGGAGCTCAACTCTCCATTTCTTTTAGTCCAATATATCTGAATACAGTTATTTCATGCACTTTTTTTCTAGTTTCAGGGTGGTTTACAGCAAGAGACCTAGTCTATTAACAGTTGAATAATAGTAGTGAAAATGGAAATAAGTGAATAGATTCAAGATATATTTTTCTTTCAAAATTGGAGTAAAGTTATTAGCATATCTTTCCTGTTCTTAGTCAGCTACAGATGCTAAACACTTGCAAAATATTGGATAATTTATTTTCTAAAAAAATTATTCCAGTCTGGCAGAATACAAATTGGAATACTCTCATGAGTTTCTAAAATGAGATTTCCTATCCTGATGCTTCAAATATGCCTGGGATGAGTCCCAGGACCTTGATATCCACTGAATAACAATGTTCAATAAATTTTCTATTGCTATGCCCTAATAAGCTAATTAGGTCTCTTGGGATTCACTGCATATCAGAAGTATGACACTTGCGGGAGAAAACATTAAAGTCCAATTTATCTGATGAGCTGATTATCTGATAATCCCTGGTTTCGCCTTCCTCTGTTCTACCATGTGCTTCTATGGATCCATCCTGACACAATCAGAGGCATTAGGAATTAGAGAAAATTGAATTAATTTGGTTCCTGGATGAAGGCAAGGACGTTGTAGATATTCACAGCATAAATGATCATAGAAATTTGTGAGACAACTCTCGAGTAAATGATATTATCTATTACTAAGAAGGAACGAAAAAATATCAGACTAGAATGAGCCTCAAATTCAAGTCATTACTTCATTAATTAAGATTTTTAATCAAGAATAATATTGCTTAATAATATTTAGAAATGCAATTGAAGAATATCATTTTGGTTATTAGGAAGATCAAATTCAGTACATATCGATGTCTATTTATTTTTACTGAAAAATAATATAGACATTTTATATAATAACATATATAGCAAATACTTTCAAATTTATCATTGTTTTGAAACAAGTGACAGAACCATTTCAAAACTGCTCTGATTTATAAATTCTAATTCTCTCAGTCATGCCTGGGATTCTTGCTACTGTGTGAGAATAACCAGTGCACTGATGAGGGAAAGTAATAGCTAAAAGTGTCCTCTGACAATTCTAACACTCAAAAGACAATTCTAACACTCAAAATAGATAGAAATAGTTTAACACTTTATTTTTTATTTGGTTTTTGTGAGAAAATTAACAAGGCTTCTGATATTTTGTGCAATTAATTAAAAGAATCTGCAAGGTTTTTTTAATTCAACTTTATGATTCTACAGACATGTTTCTGACAATTCTCACCTAATATTATTTGCTTATCAGAAATACTGGGGCACATTCCTAGAAAATATATGAACTTAAATTACTAACTGCTTGCTTGAGCCATTAGAAAGAACTTATTCTTTACAGTTTTAACTTTGTACTTATATCTTTATTAATTACCTCATTTGGAAATAAACAGTTGTGATAATGAATAAGTAGGTTTTAATTACTGGTTTTATTCATTGATTGAATTGGATCAAGAATGACATGTCTAGGTAAACGTAATTACTATTAGAATTTTATAATATACAACATAAAGATAAGATATGTACTTTATATGTTTTATCAGATATAATATTGTAGTCACATTGTTTCTCAGAGATCAAAGTATGATTCTACCATTCGTTAGATCATTAGATAACCCCATAACATGTTAATTCTCACTGGCTTATTTTCACCTGTTTTTATTTTTTTGCATCTGAAGTTACTGTTTTTTTAGCCTTTTATTTTATTTCTTACCACATTTACTCCAAGTGAAATTGGCCACTCTTCTGGCTCTCCTAATGAAAACTCTCACATCAAGAATATTAAAAGTTTATTAAACTTAACTATTTGGAGACCGTGGAAGAGGGATAACACAGTGCAACCATACTACTTCCCATTATGTGCTGGTTTTCTCTCCTCTCTCTTCAAGATCTGTTCCTTATAAAATTGTCCTAAGAAGTTACAAATATTCTCTTTCATATACACATAAGAGTATCTATAAGGGGTAACAGGACACTCCATTAAACTTCTCTCAGTGAAACATATACCTCTGCCATTAAAGTATGCAGTGAAAAGAGGCCACTCATTTTACTATTTATAAAATAAATGAAATATAGTTCTAGGACACTTGTCTTATACCCCTAAACATAGAAGAGTCTGAAAATATATATCTATATCTAGATTGATAGATAGATAGATAGATAGAGATAGAGATATAAATGCTACCTCATTAGCTACCAGGAAAATTAAATTAGATATAGATGCTAGGGATTGACAATCTGTTCTATAATATACATTATGGTAAACATGTCTTTGTGGAACAAAGAAATACTTGACATAGAGAATACATATTCATCTAAGGGCTATAGAAAATAGTTAATAATTACCTAGGGAAATGAATGGAGAGGGGAGAAATACAAAGATAATAAGAACAGTATAACTCTAAGTCTAAACAGTCCAAATTAATAGAAAATTTGGAATACAGAAGAGGAGGGTAACATAGGACTTACAAAATCTCAAGAAGCAAAAAGGAAAGAAGGATGTGTATAAAAAAAAGGGAGACTGATGTTGAGTTAAAGGGAGGAAGGACAGGAAGAAGGTTAAAAGGGGATTGCAGCATCATAGGCAAGGAAATAAATCAACATGCTAGAAGCAGTGGTGTAAGCCAATTTAATAATAACAATCCTAACATGAGAAGTGTATTACTCAACAGCAGATATCACAGTTTAAAATATGAGAAGTAAAAATAAATAGAATCTGATATGTAAGATATTGAGTTATGACAAAGGAAGATGCATAAATTATGAGGTAAAGGAAAATTTCTTTCATTAAAAAATAGCAGAAATTGGGTTGACTGGCTAAAAATTTAAGGCAAGTCCCTCCAAATTGATATAATTCAGCTATTACAAAGGAAAATGAAAATAAGTATAAAGAGAAAAAATAAGAAAAGAAAAAACAGAGGGACAGAATCTAAGTAAAATTTCATCATATTTTTCAGGTGACTTGGCAAGTTTAAAGGCAATGGAAGTTGTTGTAGAGAAAAAGTTAAGCTTCATAAGATAACATAAAATTAATATGTGTATATGTCAAACTAATTAAAATGACAACTAAAATTATGGGAGATGTTTGCGCAAATATTAGAAATAAGTAATACTTTAAATAAAAAGGTTCATATAAATCAGTTAAGATAATAACACTGGGTCAGGCAGCCTCTAAAATAGCTCCTAGGATCCCTCATTCCTGTATCCATGCCCTTGTATAATCTCCTCCCTTTGAATGTGAGCTGGGCTTATTGACTCATTTCTCACGAATAAAACATGATAAAAGTGATGGGGTATCTCTTCTGGGATTAGAGTATTAAAAAAAACTGGTAAAATTCATCTTGCTCTTTCTTATGACTGCTCTAAGGATGTAAGCTTCCATTTGTGAGTTGGCCTATGGAGATGTCAACATGGCAAGGAGCTGAGGGAAGGACTCTGCCTAACAGCAATCGAGACACTAAAACCCTCAGTCCAATGGACCAAAAAAGGACTGAAGCCTACTGACAACCATGTGAGTCATCTTGGATCCTGATTCTCTCCCAGTCAGTCCTTCAGATGAAAATACAGACACTGCCAACATCTTGATTGCAACCTTGTGAGAGGATTTCAGGCAGAGAAACCCAAATAAGCTGTGCCTGGATTCCAATGCACAGCAACTGTGACACCATACATGTCTGCTGTAAATTTCAGGGTAATTGGTTACATAACGATAGATTAATAGTATAGATATTTTAATACCCTTCCTTTGTTTGTGGTCTGAAACTAGTGATGTGTTTCTAATGAAGTGACTATGGTAAAGTAATAAGATGTCACTTTGGAAGATAGGATAAAAAGAAAGGCTGGCTTTGTCTTGCATGCCCTATCTCATTTTCTCTCTCTTAGATTCCCTTCACTAGGGAAAAAAACCTGCCAGTTTGTGAATAGCCCATGGTGAGAACCATATGGCAAGGAACAGAGAGAGGTATCTTGCTAATGGTCAGCTGAGGTCTGATGCCTGTTGACAATCATGTTAGTGATCTTGCAAATTGATTTTCCCTCATAAGAGAGAGAACTGTAGCTCCATTGACATCTTGATTAGATCCTTATGAAAGACTGACCAGGAGACATCCAGCTAAGCCACGTCTGAAATCCTAACACCCAGAAACTGTGAGATAATAAATGCTCACTGTTTTAAATTGACAAGCTTTGAGGTAATTTGTTATACATCAATATGTAGTTAATACAAACATAAAGAGCTTAATTGGATAAATTTACAAAAATTCCCAGACACATATTAGGTAATACTGATCAGAAGAGAAAGCATCTACACTGGAGGAGGAAAATGTATCAAATTTAACTTGTAGAAATAAAAGGTGTTATGTCAGTAAATTTAGGATAAACATTAAGAGAAAATAGACAAAATTAAAAGGAAAGTTAAGAGGCAGCAGAGGGTTCACATTCTTGCCATCTTAAACTTGAGGTGAGCAAAAGACCCAATTATAGTTCAACAAAATAGAGCTTAGTGTCCACCGAAGAGACATTTATAGGTACCACTGCCTATTTCCCAGTTACAGTGTCTCTCTTAATTTTACTGACATAATAACAAGGATTCCTTGCTTGACCAAACTTTAGTCAGGCTCCTCTGAGCCCTCTTCTCAACTACATCTCAGCCTTACTTAGTCCACAATTCTTTACCTGTCAAGCCCAGTGTTAGCAAGAATCTTGCCATATCAGGAAAAATAAGAGTTTGGGGAAATGCGTTTTGCTTCATGTACTCTGCCAGTTGGCCGCTATTGTATGGGAAGCAGCCCTCAGACTGGAAGAGAATCAAGCTCATCCTCCCTAAGAGGTCTTTTTTAATAATTTGACTCAATTTGGTAATAGAAGTGGCAGCATATTTTATTGACTGCTCTCATCATTTCCTGTCACAAAAAGAGTCAACATCACCCAAAAGGGATTAGGATAGTTAGAGATGTAGTTAACAATAAATTGTTAAAATATAGAAAACACTGAATGCTGTAATAAACAAAACTAATGCCAATGAAAAGATCCAAACATGACAGATTGCCCCTTAAAAAAATATATATTTACTATTCAAAACTGGGCAGGTTTGGTGAAAGGAAAACTTTTACATAGATGCATCCACTAAAGGTAGCTTATAATTTAAAAGGGAATATCCATGAAGAATCAAAGTGGTATTTGGAGAGAGGAGATAACAAAATTGAATATGAGTTACTAGAGTATAATAAAGTAATTACACAAAAATTTCTAGCACAGGGAAACAAAACAAAATTCTAATAAAAATGAAGATTTAATTTAAAAAATTACAAAGTATAAACATCTCTATCAATTAACTTTTACTGTGTAATAAACCACTTCAAAGCTGAGTGGCTTAAAGCAAAAAAAAAAAAAAAAAAAAAAAGAAACTTTTTTTCCCCTCATAATTCTATAGTGTGCTTGTATGGTTCTCTGGTCTGTCTTGGCTAGTGGTAGAAGATCTAGGATCATATCATTCACAGATCTGTGGCCTTAGCTGGAGTGAGTAGGAAGTCATGTTAGTAAGGATAGCTGGGACCTCTATCCATATGGTCTCACCCTTTAGGAAGCTAGCCTAAGCTTGTTTATATGGTGTCATAGGGTATCTACCACAAGAGAGGGCAAGTTGAAAGCACAAGAACTTTCCTAGTCCTTGTTTACCCCCTATTCATTAATGTTCCATTGGCCAAAGCAAGTCACATGGCTAAGCCTAGATTCAAGTGATGGAGAATTAAACTCTTCCTCTTGATGGGAGGAGTTCAAAAGTCACATTGCAAACTGGCCTGTATACAGTGATAAGACACATTACTGCAGCCATTTTTTTTCAATATTCTATCACAAAAACATGCAAAAACTTTAAAACAAAAGCATTTATGACTCTCTTATATCTAATTAATAAAAAAGAATTGGCATTTAACAAATTTAAAATACCACTACTAAAAAAGAAACAGTTATTTCACTGTACTAGAGCTAATCAATGAATTTGGTAAAGTAGCAGGATACAAAATTAATGCACAGAAATCTCTTGCATTCGTATACACTAACAACAAAAAATCAGAAAAAGAAATTAAGGAAACACTCCCATTTATCATTGCAGCAAAAAGAATAAAATACTTAGGAATAAACCTACCTAAGGAAGCAAAAGACCTGTGAGCAGAAAACTATAAGACACTGATGAAAGAAATCAAAGATGATACAAACAGGTGGAAAGATATACCATGTTCTTGGATTAGAAGAATCAACATTGTGAAAATGACTATACTACCCAAAGCAATACAGATTCAATGCAATCCCTATCAAATTACCAATGACATTTTTCATAGAACTAGAACAAAAATTTTCACAATTTGTATGGAAACACAAAAGACCCCGAATAGCCAAAGTAATCTTGGGAAAGAAAAATGGAGGTGGAGGTATCAGGCTCCCTGACTTCAGACTATACTACAAAGCTACAGTAATCAAGGCAGTATGGTACTGGCACAAAAACAGAAACATAGATCAATGGAACAGGATAGAAAGCCCAGAGATAAACCCATGCACCTATGGTCAACTAATGTATGACAAAGGAGGCAAGGATATACGATGGAGAAAAGACAGTCTCTTCAATAAGTGGTGCTGGGAAAACTGGACAGCTACATGTAAAAGTATGAAATCAGAACACTTCCTAACACCATACACAAAAATGAACTCAAAATGAATTAAAGACCTAAATGTAAGGCCAGACACTATCAAACTCTTAGAGGAAAACATAGGCAGAACACTCTATGACATAAATCACAGCAAGATCCTTTTGACCCAGCTCCTAGAGAAATGGAAATAAAAACAAAAATAAACAAATGAGACCTAATGAAACTTAAAAGCTTTTGCACAGCAAAGGAAACCATAAACAAGATAAAAAGACAACCCTCTTAATGGGAGAAAAAATTTGTAAATGAAGCAACAGACAAAGGATTAATCTCCAGAATACACAAGCAGCTCATGCAGCTCAATATCAAAAAACAAACAACCCAATCTAAAAATAGGTGGAAGACCTAAATAGACATTTCTCCAAAGACATACAGATTGCCAACAAACACATGAAAAGATGATCAACATCACTACTCATTAGAGAAATGCAAATCAAAACCACAATGAGGTATCACTTCACACCAATCAGAATGGCCATCATCAAAAAATCTGAAAACAATAAATGCTGGAGAGGGTGTGGAGAAAAGGGTACCCTCTTGCACTGTTGGTGGGAATGTAAATTGATACAGCCACTATGGAGAATAGTATGGAGGTTCCTTAAAAATCTAAATATAGAACTACCATACGACCCAGCAATCCCACTACTGGGCATATACACTGAGAAAACCATAATTCAAAAAGAGTCATGTACCACAATGTTCATTGCAGCACTATTTACAATAGCCAGGACATGGAAGCAACCTAAGTGTCGATCGATAGATGAATGGATAAAGAAGATGTGGCACATATATACAATGGAATATTACTCAGCCATAAAAAGAAATGAAATTGAGTTATTTGTAATGGGGTGGATGGACCTAGAGTCTGTCGTACAGAGTAAAGTAAGTCAGAAGGAGAAAAACGAATACCATATGCTAACGCACGTTTGTGGAATCTAAAAAAAAGGTACTGATGAACCTAGTGTCAGGGCAGGAATAAAGATGCAGACATAGAGAATGGACTTGAGGACACAGAGGGAGGAAGGGGAAGCTGGGAGAAAGTGAGAGAGTAGCATTGACATATATACACTACCAAATGTAAAATGGATGGCTAGTAGGAATGTGCTGCCTAGCACAGGGAGAACAGCTTGATACTTTGTGATGACCTAGAGGGGAGGGATAGGGAGGGTGGGAGGGAGGCTCAAGAGGGAGAGGATATGGGGATATATGTATACATATAGCTGATTCACTTTGTTCTACAGCAGAAACACAACACATTATAAAGCAATTATACTCAATAAAGATATTAAAAAAGATCATTTATTTAAGAGATAAATATTTTCTATTTCACATCACACAATATTAAACACTAAGAGTTTTCCAGTAAGAACAGTAACAGATTAAGAATTCTCAATAATTCCCAAGATCATTGACTTGACATTCTAGTCAATCAAAACAAGAAGCATGCTTGCAGAGGAGATTTATTAAAAAGATGGGAG
Organism: Eubalaena glacialis; assembly: GCF_028564815.1. Classification (NCBI taxonomy): domain Eukaryota; kingdom Metazoa; phylum Chordata; class Mammalia; order Artiodactyla; family Balaenidae; genus Eubalaena; species Eubalaena glacialis. The sequence goes on along the minus strand of NC_083725.1, from coordinate 46,305,939 downwards.
CAAAAGATCATTATTCTCTTTAGCTTTAACTCTATATTTACTAGTGTATATTTATTTTTTTAACTTTTTATTTTATATTGGAGTATAGTTGATTAACAATGTGTTAGTTTCAGGTGTACAGCAATATATTTACAAATTCGTCTAAACCATGAGTTCCTTATTCTTGAGCTCATTCTTTTGAGTGCTTGTAAGCCATATTATACATGTTAACACCCAAATTAACATGGATGTTAATTTGACTTGAAATGAAATTTTTAGGACATAACCTCATTGTTACCCCTTATAACTCTATAGATGAATTTCATTTATAATTCAGAAATAAAACATTTTGTGTTAGAAATAAATATTACATTGTATATCACTCAAGAATACACCCACTTCTAAATTGTTAAAGTATAACTCACTTAGAGTGATGATTACCTTGAAAAGTTGTGTGTCTCACAGGTCCAAATTTGAGAATAAGAGGAAATGTCTCTGTTGTCCTGGAGAATGGGCTTGTTCTTGACTTTGAAATGTTAACTTGCCTGGGAAGTATAAGCTGAAATATGAATGTTAAATATTATTACCTCTTGGAGTTAGTTTAGAAACTAGGTAAGTCAGGCAGACAAGGAGACTGTGTACTTATGCACGCTTTTGCAGGAAAAACGCGTCCCAGCTAATAAAAATCTGTAATGCAATCAGTTTGGGGAGACTGCAGGAAGGCATCTACAAGTCTCAGGCTGAGTCTGCATGGTGTGAACTGGGTATTTTGATGCTTTGTCATTCCTATGTATCTATCTTTTTGTTGTTCTCTCTGTTCTTTTAATAAAATCTTTTGAATGTTTAATAATTGATGTGACAATGTGATTGTCAGTGAAAAGAAGCATTTCTCTGACAGGACTCAATGTTGAATTCTATAGATGTCTGAGAATTATCTGAAAAAAAATTTTTTGGAAGAACTTGGTCATTGTTTTTAATGTACAATATAATGGAAGAAAAATAAAATTAAAAATGAATGATGTTTTAATAGACAAGAGTTATCAAAACAAACTACAAAGCTATAACAGTGGAGACGATAAAAGAGTATTGAGAATAAAAAATGGAAGAAAAAAATGTGAGATACTTTTGCACACAGCTGGCTAAACTAGAAACTTTTAAATTTTGGAAGACGGTTTACAGACAAGGGTTTGGGAAATCACCATTAGGGTAAGCAAGATATGTATTTTCTGGCATTAGTATTCTGGAATTCTATACATATGTGTTTCCAGTAAATAAAAGAAAAAAAGAGGGATTAATCTGATAAAATTTTTAGAAATAACAAGGACACAGTCAAAAGGAAATTAACATAAGGGGAAGAGATTTGGATATTTCCTTATAAATCAATGTGTTTGTGAATATCATGGGGACAGTTTGCAGTCTGTGTGGATGAGGTTACATTTTAATATCACTTTTTTTTTAGAACTCAGAAAAAATTGAGAACAGTCTTTAAAATTCTACCTCCTTATGACAAAAATAGACAAATGCTCTGATAATTTTTTGAAAATAAAAAAATTGAAAACACATAGTAAGAAATGCATTTTTCTATTAATAAGAAGGAGTATAACAAAGATATTAGTAGCATAAAATCTGGAGGCAGACAGCTTGGACTCAAACCCCAACTTCACCATTTACTGGTAGGGTAATTTGGGGGCAATATGCCTAATTTCCTATATTTTTCTTATTTATAAAGTTGGGGCTGGTCATACTACCTATTTTGTAGGCTCACTGTGGTTTTGAATTAAATAAAATAAAGCTCTTAAGACAGTGACTGACTCATAACAGTTATTGTATATGTTTCATTTTAGTATTTTCATCATTAATTAAGGAAAATATGGTACTGATAAATTGAAGTAAAAGGCAGAGTAAACCATAAAAGTTGATAATTTAAAAGGAAAAGCAGAAAGCAGCAGGTAAAGAACCAATCCAATAGTACGTAAAGTTAAATAGATCACTAGATCATTCAGAAGCTTAGAGACTTTCAGAAAAAATCAGACTTACATACCGAACACATTAAAATGAACAGTATAATTTTCAGAAGTATGAAAGAAAAATCTGGCAGAGGAAGCCATTGAAAAGGGGGCTTAGGTGAGGAGGTAAGGAGAACTTACTGATAGTGACTGAATGTGAAATAGGAAAATACTTTGGAGATCATCTGGCAAAGATTATGGTTAAAAAAAATGAAAAAAATTCATAGTAGAAGGAAACCTATTTAAAAAGTTCATAAAAAAGAATGAAATAATGCCATTTGTAGCAACATGGATGGACCTAGAGATTGTCATACTGTGAAGTAAGTCAGACAGAGAAAGAAAAATATCATATGATATCACGTATATGCAGAATCTAACAAAAAAAGGATACAAATTAAATTATTTACAAAACAGAAATAGACTCACAGACTTAAAGAAGGAACTTATGGTTACCAGGTGGGAAGGGTGGCAGGGAGGGATAGTTAGGCAGTTTGGGACTGACATGTACACACTGCTATATTTAAAATGGATAACCAACAAGGACCTACCATATAGCACAGCGAAATCTGCTCAATATTATGTAACAACCTAAAGGGGAAAAGATTTTGAAAAAAAATAAATACATGTATATGTATAATTGAATCACTTTACTGTACACGTGAAACTAACACAACATTGTTAATCAACTGCACTCCAATAGAAAATAAAAAGTTAAAAAAAAAGTTTGCAATCTGACAAGAAAGAGAATGCTTTGGAGAGTAGAAATACAGTATAACACTGCATGAAAGAGTTAAAATGACATAATAACACCTTAGAATTTTGAAGCACTGACCTTCAAATCAAGCCAAATTTAATATGTACACTGCATATCAACTGAAGAACATTATTCATCTATAGTGAGCCTCAATTTCCTTATTTATAAAAGGGGGATATGATGCCTATTTTAGTATAGCATCATAAATACTAGATATTATAATATCAATAAAGATAAAGTTCTTAGCAATAGCCAGGAAAGCAGTAAGAATACTAAGTACATTAGGCAATATTTTCAAATCTTTAGTGGAGAATAAAATCATAGAATAATAAGATGAAAAAAAGACTGAAAAAAACAATAATAATGTGATTAAGTTGAGTTTATAAAACATTAATAACATTTAATTTGGAAATTTTATCTACTGATCAAAAATAGAATCTAAGTATGTTAATGTTCTTTATAATTAAAAACCTGTGAGGATTAAATACCACACTATATCTGAAAACACTTAAAATTATAAAGTGCTAATTAAATACATTGGATAAATGGGTACTGAATTCTCAGTAAGGTAAAGGACTAGGGCAATTAACAGATGAAAGAACAGCTGTAGTAGTTGAAAATAATACAACTTTGAAGATCAGGCTTTAAATATAAATTACTGTGTAATGAACAGTAGCCCAAAAGAAATGGAGAAGGAAACATTATTTTTGAAGGATTCTGGAGACATTTTTGGAGGTACTTTTAATAATTCATTGGAACTTTTGGGAATGTGTTTCTTTCTTTAAGAAGTTTTGACTAATGTATACCCTCGTGTAATCACCATTACAGACAATGGTAAATATGTTAATTACTCCAGGTTTCTTTGTGCCCATTTGTATTCCCATCTTTTCCTTTTCCCCATCACTCTTACATTTCTCAGGCAACAATCAATCTGTATTTTGTCAGTATAGATTGGTTTGAATTTTAGAATTTTATAGAAATGTAATTACAAGTATGTACTAGTTTTTGTCTAGCTTCTTTTGCGCAGTATAATTATTTTGAGATTCATTTATGTTGAGCATGTATCATTAGCTCATTCTTTTTTATTGTTGAATAGTATTCAATTGTATAAACATACCATCAAATGTTTATCCATTTTGCATTGATGATCATTTGGCCATTCCCCTTTGGAGCAATTACAAATAAAGCTTCTATGAATATTCACATAAGAGTTCTTGTATGGACATATGATATTGTTTTTTTTGGATAAATATCTAGGACTTAAATGACTGGATCATATAACCACTGTATGTTTAACTTAAAAACAAATTTATTTTCTAAAGGGGTTGTAATATTTATATTTCACCAGAAGTGTGTGAGAGTCCCAGTTTCTCCATATATTCACCAATGACTGGTTATAATTCTCTTTTTAAATTTAGCTGTTCTAATAGTTGTAATGGTATCTCAATATGTGTGTGCATGTGTATGTTTGTTTTGTTGTTGAGAATTATATTGAGATATAATTTACAGACTACCCAGTACATTACATATACACAAGGATGAATTTTATTAAGTTTACAAAGTTATACAACCATCACCAATTTTAGAGCATTTCTATAACCACCCCCAAAATCCCCTGTGCACTTTTCTAGTCATTCCCTGTTACCACCTCCTGCCCTAAACAAATGGTAATCCACTTTCTGTATTTCTAAATTTTCCTATTATGGGCATTTCATTAAATGGAATCATACAACATGTGGTCTTTTTTGTCTGGCTTCTTTCAGTTAATGAAATATTTTTCAGTTTCATCCATATTGTGGTATGCCATCAATACTTCATTCCTCTTTATTGCTTAATAGTATTCCGTTGTATGGCTATATTACTTTTTTTTTTTTTAAACATCTTTATTGAAGTATAATTGCTTTACAATGGTGTGTTCGTTTCTGCTTTATAACAAAGTGAATCAGTTTTACATATACATATGTTCCCATATCTCTTCCCTCTTGCGTCTCCCTCCCTCCCACCCTCCCTATCCCACCCCTCTAGGTGGTCACAAAACACCGAGCTGATCTCCCTGTGCTATGCGGCTGATTCCCGCTAGCTATCTATTTTACATTTGGTAGTGTATACATGTCCATGACACTCTCTCACCCTGTCACATCTCACCCCTCCCCCTCCCCATATCCTCAAGTCCATTCTCTAGTAGGTCTGTGTCTTTATTCCTGTCTTGCCACTAGGTTCTTCATGACCTTTTTTTCCCCCTTAGATTCCATATATATGTATTAGCATACTGTATTTGTTTTTCTCTTTCTGACTTACTTCACTCTGTATGACAGACTCTAACTCCATCCACCTCATTACAAATACCTCCATTTCATTTTTTTTTTTATGGCTGAGTAATATTCCATTGTATATATGTGCCACATCTTCTTTATCCTTTCATCTGATGATGGACACTTAGGTTGCTTCCATGTCCTGGCTATTGTAAATAGAGCTGCAATGAACATTGTGGTACATGACTCTTTTTGAATTATGGTTTTCTCAGGGTATATGCCCAGTAGTGGGATTGCTGGGTCGTATGGTAGTTCTATATTTAGATTTTTAAGGAACCTCCATTACTGTTCTCCATAGTGGCTGTATCAATTTACATTCCCACCAACAGTGCAAGAGTGTTCCCTTTTCTCCACACCCTCTCCAGCATTTATTGTTTCTAGATTTTTTGATGATGGCCATTCTGACCAGTGTGAGATGATACCTCATTGTAGTTTTGATTTGCATTTCTCTAATGATTAATGATGTTGAGCATTCTTTCATGTGTCTGTTGGCAATCTGTATATCTTCTTTGGAGAAATGTCTATTTAGGTCTTCTGCCCATTTTTGGATTGGGTTGTTCATTTTTTTGTTATTGAGCTGCATGAGCTGCTTGTAAATCTTGGAGATTAATCCTTTGTCAGTTGCTTCATTTGCAAATATTTTCTCCCATTCTGAGGGTTGTCTTTTGGTCTTGTTTATGGTTTCCTTTGCTGTGCAAAAGCTTTTAAGTTTCATTAGGTCCCATTTGTTTATTTCCGTTTCTCTAGGAGCTGGGTCAAAAAGGATCTTGCTGTGATTTATGTCATAGAGTGTTCTGCCTATGTTTTCCTCTAAGAGTTTGATAGTGTCTGGCCTTACACTTAGGTCTTTAATCCATTTTGAGTTTATTTTTGTGTATGGTGTCAGGGAGTGTTCTAATTTCATACTTTTACATGTACCTGTCCAATTTTCCCAGCACCACTTATTGAAGAGGCTGTCCTTTCTCCACAGTATATGCTTGCCTCCTTTATCAAAGATAAGGTGACCATATGTGTATGGGTTTATCTCTGGGCTTTCTATCCTGTTCCATTGATCTATATTTCTGTTTTTGTGCCAGTACCAAACTGTCTTGATTACTGTAGCTTTGTAATATAGTCTGAAGTCAGGGAGCCTGATTCCTCCAGCTCCATTTTTCGTTCTCAAGATTGCTTTGGCTATGCGGGGTCTTTTGTGTTTCCATACAAATTGTGAAATTTTTTGTTCTAGTTCTGTGAAAAATGCCAGTGGTAGTTTGATAGGGATTGCATTGAATCTGTAGATTGCTTTGGGTAGCAGAGTCATTTTCACAATGTTGATTCTTCCAATCCAAGAACATGGTATATCTCTCCATCTATTTGTATCATCTTTAATTTCTTTCATCAGTGCCCTATAATTTTCTGCATACAGGTCTTTTGTCTCCTTAGGTAGGTTTATTCCTAGATATTTTATTCTTTTTGTTGCAATGGTAAACGGGAGTGTTTTCTTAATTTCACTTTCAGATTTTTCATCATTAGTATATAGGAATGCAAGAGATTTCTGTGCATTAATTTTGTATCCTGCTACTTTACCAAATTCATTGATTAGCTCTAGTAGTTTTCTGGTAGCATCTTTAGGATTCCCTATGTATAGTATCATGTCATCTGCAAAGAGTGACAGCTTTACTTCTTCTTTTCTGATTTCGATTCCTTTTATTTCTTTTTCTTCTCTGATTGCTGTGGCTAACACTTCCAAAACTATGTTGAATAATAGTGGTGAGAGTGGGCAACCTTGTCTTGTTCCTGATCTTAGTGGAAATGGTTTCAGTTTTTCACCACTGAGGACAATGTTGGCGGTGGGTTTGTCATATATGGCCTTTATTATGTTGAGGAAAGTTCCCTCTATGCCTACTTTCTGCAGGGCTTTTATCATAAATGGGTGTTGAATTTTGTCAAAAGCTTTCTCTGCATCGATTGAGATGATCATATGGTTTTTCTCCTTCAATTTGTTAATATGATGTATCACGTTGATTGATTTGCATATATTGAAGAATCCTTGCCTTCCTGGAATAAACCCCACTTGATCATGGTGTATAATCCTTTTAATGTGCTGTTGGATTCTGTTTGCTAGTATTTTGTTGAGGATTTTTGCATCTATGTTCATCAGTGATATCGGCCTGTAGTTTTCTTTCTTTGTGACATCTTTGTCTGGTTTTGGTATCAGGGTGATGGTGGCCTCGTAGAATGAGTTGGGGAGTGTTCCTCCCTCTGCAACATTTTGGAAGAGTTTGAGAAGGATAGGTGTTAGCTCTTCTCTAAATGTTTGATAGAATTCGCCTGTGAAGCCATCTGGTCCTGGGCTTTTGTTTGTTGGAAGATTTTTAATCACAGTTTCAATTTCAGTGTTTGTGATTGGTCTGTTCATATTTTCTATTTCTTCCTGGTTCAGTCTCGGCAGGTTGTGCATTTCTAAGAATCTGTCCATTTCTTCCAGGTTGTCCATTTTATTGGCATAGAGTTGCTTGTCGTAATCTCTCATGATCGTTTGTATTCCTGCAGTGTCAGTGGTTACTTCTCCTTTTTCATTTCTAATTCTATTGATTTGAGTCTTCTCCCTTTTTCTCTTGATGAGTCTGGCTAATGGCTTATCAATTTTGTTTATCTCCTCAAAGAACCAGCTTTTAGTTTCATTGATTTTTGCTATTGTTTCCTTCATTTCTTTTTCATTTATTTCTGATCTGATCTTTATGATTTCTTTTCTTCTGCTAGCTTTGGGGTTTTTTTGTTCTTCTTTCTCTAATTGCTTCATGTGCAAGGTTAGGTTGTTTATTCGAGAAGTTTCCTGTTTCTTGAGGTAGGCTTGTATTGCTATAAACTTCCCTCTTAGAACTGCTTTTGCTGCATCCCATAGGTTTTGGGTCATCGTGTCTCCATTGTCATTTGTTTCTAGGTATTTTTTGATTTCCCCTTTGATTTCTTCAGTGATCACTTCGTTATTAAGTAGTGTATTGTGTAGCCTCCATGTGTTTGTATTTTTTACAGATCTTTTCCTGTAATTGATATCTAGTCTCATAGCATTGTGGTCGGAAAAGATACTTGATACGATTTCAATTTTCTTAAATTTACCAAGGCTTGATTTGTGACCCAAGATATGATCTATCCTGGAGAATGTTCCATGAGCACTTGAGAAAAATGTGTATTCTGTTGTTTTTGGGTGGAATGTCCTATAAATATCAATTAAGTCCATCTTGTTTAATGTATTATTTAAAGCTTGTGTTTCCTTATTTATTTTCATCTTGGATGATCTGTCCATTGGTGAAAATGGGGTGTTAAAGTCCCCTACTATGATTGTGTTGCTGTTGATTTCCCCTTTTATGGCTGTTAGTATTTGCCTTATGTATTGAGGTGCTCCTATGTTGGGTGCATAAATATTTACAATTGTTATACCTTCCTCTTGGATTGATCCCTTGATCATTATATAGTGTCCTTCTTTGTCTCTTGTAATAGTCTTTATTTTAAAGTCTATTTTGTCTGATATGAGAATTGCTACTCCAGCTTTCTTTTGATTTCCATTTACATGGAATATCTTTTTCCATCCCCTCACTTTCAGTCTGTATGTGTCTCTAGGTCTGAAGTGGGTCTCTTGTAGACAGCATATATATGGGTCTTGTTTTTGTATCCATTCAGCCAGTCTGTGTATTTTGGTAGGAGCATTTAATCCATTTACATTTAAGGTAATTATTGATATGTATGTTCCTATTCCCATTTCCTTAAATGTTTTGGGTTTGTTATTGTAGTTGTTTTCCTTCTCTTGTGTTTCTTGCCTAGAGAAGTTCCTTTAGCATTTGTTGTAAAGCTGGTTTGGTGGTGCTGAACTCTCTCAGCTTTTGCTTGTCTGTAAAGGTTTTAATTTCTCCATCAAATCTGAATGAGATCCTTGCTGGGTAGAGTAACCTTGGTTGTAAGTTTTTCTCCTTCATCACTTTAAGTATATCCTGCCACTCCCTTCTGGCTTGCAGAGTTTCTACTGAAAGATCAGCTGTTAACCTTATGGGGATTCCCTTGTGTGTTATTTGTTGTTTTTCCCTTGCTGCGTTTAATATGTTTTCTTTATATTTAATTTTTGAGAGTTTGATTAATATGTGTCTTGGCATGTTTCTCCTTGGATTTATCCTGTATGGGACTCTCTGTGCTTCCAGGACTTGATTAACTATTTCCTTTCCCATACTAGGGAAGTTTTCAACTATAATCTCTTCAAATATTTTCTCAGTCCCTTTCTTTTTCTCTTCTTCTTCTGGGACCCCTATAATTTGAATGTTGGTGCGTTTAATGTTGTCCCAGAGGTCTCTGAGGCTGTCCTCAGTTCTTTTCATTCTTCTTTCTTTATTCTGCTCTGCAGTAGTTATTTCCACTATTTTATCTTCCGGGTCACTTATCCGTTCTTCTGCCTCAGTTATTCTGCTATTGATCCCATCTAGAGTATTTTTAATTTCATTTATTGTGTTTTTCATCATTGCTTGGTTCCTCTTTAGTTCTTCTACATCCTTGTTAAATGTTTCTTGCATTTTGTCTATTCTATTTCCAAGATTTTGGATATCTTTACTATCATTATTCTGAATTCTTTTTCAGGTAGACTGCCTATTTCCTCTTCATTTGTTAGGTCTGGTGTGTTTTGACCCTGCTCCTTCACCTGCTGTGTGTTTTTTTGTCTTCTCATTTTGCTTATCTTACTGTGTTTGGGGTCTCCTTTTCACAGGCTGCAGGTTCGTAGTTCCCGTTGTTTTTGGTGTCTGTCCCCAGTGGGTAAGGTTGGTTCAGTGGGTTGTGTAGGCTTCCTGGTAGAGGGGACTAGTGCCTGTGTTCTGGTGGATGAGGCTGGATCTTGTCTTTCTGGTGGGCACGTCCACGTCTGGTGGTGTGTTTTGGGGTGTCTGTGGCCTTATTATGATTTTAGGCAGCCTCTCTGCTAATGGATGGGGCTGTGTTCCTGTCTTGCTAGTTGTTTGGCATAGGGTGTCCAGCACTGTAGCTTGCTGGTCGTTGAGTGAAGCTGGGTCTTGATGTTGAGGTGGAGATCTCTGAGAGATTTTTGCCGTTTGGTATTACATGGAGCTGGGAGGTCTCTTGTGTACCAGTGTCCTGAAGTTGGCTCTCCCACCTCAGAGGCACAGCCCTGATGCCTGGCTGGAGCACCAAGAGCCTTTCATCCACACGGCCAGGTATATGGGGAGTTTCTTGCCTTTTGGGACGTCTGAGGCCTTCTGCCAGCGTTCAGTGGGTGTTCTGTAGGAGCAGTTCCACGTGTAGATGTATTTCTACTGTATCTGTGGGAAGGAAGGTGATCTCTGCATCTTACTCTTCCCCCATCTTGCCCAGACCTCTCGCCGGTGCCACGGGCTGCAGCCTCTGCCTGCCTCGCACTCCGGGACTCATCTCCCGAGCTCTGGCAAAGTGCTGGAGCGCCTCTTTTCTCTCCCAGGGACTCCGCATCTCCCTGCCGCTTCCCGCCCTCCCCACCCCCCAAGCCCCAACTCCCCAGCCTCGCGGCACCTCCGGGATGCAACTCGCGTTTTCCGCACACTGGGGCAGCGGTCGCCGCACACAAAACAGCCCTCTCGGTGGCGCGCGGCTCTGCCCGGCTCGGCGCAGGCAAGGCAGACGCGGCCTATATTACTTTTTGTAGATCTCTTCACCAGTTGATAAACATTTGGGTTGTCTCCAGTTTGGTGCTGGTCTTTGTATATTGTTGTTGTTGATTGTTTGTTTAATGAATTCCCTGAGCTACTTCTGTAATGTCTGTTTTCTTTATTGTTTATGGTCAGTGAAGTCTCTGCATGGCTAGCATACTGGCCATCTAATGAACAGAGATTTCTTAAATGTCCTGAAGCAATAAGTCTCGGACCCTTTGCTCTAGTGCTCTGTGTGTTTTGAGAGACATGCCTTAAATGAACAAGTAGTTTACATAACTCTCTTTTGACCTTCACTTACTGCTTGTCCAGGGACCTCAAGCTCAAAAAGAAAAGAGAATTTGGAGCCCTCTCAGGTTTTCCTGTGCATCTCTTTTAGATAAGTTTTTCTTTCTTCCTCTTATTTTTTCCAACTGGTATCACAGCCCCAGAGAGCTACAATGTTAAACAATTGCCATTGAGATTTTTAAACCAAAGCCTTTGGGGAGAGGACTTTGCTCACTGAGCAAGCTCTGAGTCAGGGTGAAAAAGAAAAGCCCTGAGAATAGCAATTTTCCAGGGACCTCCCAGACAAGTCAAATATTAATTATTCTCTAGAGTTTTTCTCTCTTGTGGGGAGTTCCAAACTCATTCTGTTTCCTCCACTGGATACTAGGTTGCTTATTTCCAGAGATACCACGTTTCTAACTACCAGGTTTCAAAGTTACCATGGAGGTAGGCATAGGACTCCTTGAGATAGAAAAAGGATAAAATGCCAAAAACCTCACTGTTTATCCCAAGATTCTAACATTTTCTTAAATAAATGCTTCATGGATTAATGCAAGTCTTTGGTTAATTGCCAAAGTTCTGAAAAATATTTCATTTTAACACTTTGGACCAAATTTCTCATTTCATTATGGGGGTGTCTATATTGGGAGGTCCTTACTCCATCATTATGGAAGTTCTTCTCACATGGTAAATTTATATTTAACTTTTTAAGAAACTGTCAAACTGTTTTTCACTAGTAAAATAACACCAATTTACATTTCTACTAGCAATGCAGAATTGCTCAATACAGTTTTAATTTGCATTTCCCTAATGACTAAATGCTGTTGATCATGTTCACATGTTTATTTGCCCTCTCCATACATTCTTTTATAAAATTTCTGCTAAAATATTTTGCATTTGTTTTTAAGTTGGGTTGCTTGTTTTTCTTATTATTTAATGTTTAGAGTACTTGTAATATACACATTTTAATATAATTGGTATCTACCTTTAAATGGCATTTTAATGCCACGTATGTTGGGTGAGGACCTTATAATGGTATATTACCTATTTCTCCCCCCAACTTATTGTGCTATTGTTGACATAAATTTCATTTTTCGTATGATATAAACACAAAAACTACTATATTTAAAGAGTTAGTTATTTTTAAAAGCAATTAGAATAAAATAAAAAAGCTTTTATTTTTCCTCCATTTCCAACACTTTATTTCTTTATTAAGATGTGAGATTTTGACCTATATCATATTCCTTATGCCTGAAGAATTTCCTTTAATATTTCTTTTAGAATATGTTTGCAAGCAATGACTATCCTCAGTTTGTTTTTCTGAGAAATAAATTATTCTCCCTCAATTTAGATGTGTTGTTATGGGCACTCAAGAGAATACAAAGTGAATCATACATACCTCTTCAAGAAATTTATTATTTAGAGAAATAATTATACACAAACAAGAGGCTAAAATATGCAAAATGACTGTGACTATGAAGAAATGCCAGTAAAATTATTTCATCAGATTAGAGACCATAATACATGTCCTAAGAAATGCAAACAACAATAACAACAACAAAAACTTGAAACAATGATGAACTCATTAGTTTTATCTAGATTGGATATTACACATAAATACATTTTTAGTTTTGGAGAAGCTATCATCAAGGAGAAAAAAGCAAAAGCACTATGGAGCCTTCCTCACAGAAAAACACTAAAATCTTACCCTTGGAAAGGAGATAAAACTATAAGATGAGTAAAGCAAGGACAAGGGATTCGTTGATTTATGATTTCTAATTGTCCTTTCCTGAGAAGAACTCTTCTAATCTTGAGATTATACCTTTCTTCTTTTTGGAATATTAAAATATCTTTTGCAAAATGATAATTAAATTTCATGTCAGGTTATTAGTTTATGTTATGCTTCCTTTTTTTCCTTTAGTGTTCTTACTTGGCAAAATTTAATTGCCAATTTGATGGCTGTCCCAGAAGTGTTTGTGTGAATGTGTGTATGTGTGTGTGTGTGTGTGTGTGTGTGAGTGTATTTTTTTACTGGCTTAGGAAATACAAATGCTTGGAATGTGGCATTTTAAAATATTCATCTTGAGGCAAGAGATAGATGGGCTCCCAGGGCAAATGGTTGGAGTTCATTCCATGTGGACCTGTACTCTGAGATGGGAATAGCAGGACAATTGAGTGAGGAGGCTGGGCCCTGCCCAGAGAGAAGATAAGAGACTACATATCTCTCATTCTCGAAGTCAGGAGACCTCCCAGACTACACATGTGCAGAAAGGCTCCTTGGAGGTCTAAAGGGGAGTGATGCTAACTGATGCCAACTGATGCTCACTACCCATAGGCCTCTTCGGTAGCATCCATCTTAGCTAAGAGATGCATGTGCACACATGGGAAAATCCTGAGGTATACCAAATAAGGACTTTGAAGCAGGCAAATCAAAATGATTGGCCAAAAGAAACCTGGAAGAAATGCCCCATAAAACTGCTTCAAACTGTCATGAGAGTGCGACTCTCTCTCTCAGCCTGCCTGTGTGTCTATCCACACGTACTGTACTTCTTCTTTCCCTAATGAATACTTTTCTTGTTTCACTACTATCTGTCTTTGTGGGAATTCTTTTTCTGCAAAGCTGTAGGGCCAGGGCCTTGTCACTGACCACTGGTCTAGTGGCTAGGATTCGGTGCTCTCACCACTGAGACACGACTTCATTCTCTGGCTGGGAACTGAAACCCTGCTTCAAGCCGCTGCAAGCCAAGGCCACTGGAGATCAATCTGGGAAACCAATGAGGGTACTTATACTGTACTGTTATGACTAGTATAATTTATACTTCAGTATATATATAAAAGCATGAATAGTAAGGAAAATAACTTGCAAAGTATTGGACAGAATAAAAGAGAGTGAAAATTTTCTATTCTTTAGGATAGTTGAGTCCAACTGTGTAAGCTAAAATCAATCCTCTATCACAAATTATACATAATAGGAATAACTGGGAAGATAAGAACAAAGCGCTGATAAATTTCTTGTAGCTTCCATGTTAGATTCTGTCATGACTTCCTAAGCATCCTGCCTAAACCATATTATTCATTTCCATGTTACAACTACAACATTAACAGCTGTCAAATTTGTATTTGCAACTCCAGTGCTCCTTCTAAGTTTCATTATTGCATCTCCAAATGCTCATTGGACATCTTTAGTGATTATCTCCACATAGGTAAAGCAACTCATTAATCTGTTTGCCTCCAAATAAATACCCCTTAAAATGCGATCAAATGGCATCATCAGTCATTTTGCTTTCTGAACAAAAAACCCTAATGATAGCCAAATGTTCACTATGGTCAGCCACCAAATCCAAGAAAACATTAAATCCAGTTAAGGATAAATCCTCAATATCTGTCAGATTTACTATCTCTTTATAAATTCATTGTTACTATCACAATTCCTATTCTCATCTTCTATTTTCTGAACTATTTAAATAAGCTTTTAGTTGATTTCCCTTTCACCAGTGTCTCTTAACTTTAGTTCATTCACATTTCCACAAAATTTATCTTTGTGAAATATACATTTACTTACTGCATGATTTTGCTGTTTCTCCTTTGCCTAAAGCTCAACTTTTAGCTCCTAAGAAAAGTATTTAAGAACATATATGATCGGCTTCCAAGTTTATGCTGACATTTCTTGTTTTGACTCCTTCGCTTTAGCCATTCTACGATTATGCCCTGATTATATGTGACCCTTCATTCACTATTCAGCTTAGAATGTATAGTTTCTCATGTAAAGCATAATAAACTCTTTGTACCTTAGACCTATCTTGGATGCCATCATTTTATTCGAAATCAACCTTATCTTCTTCATAATTTGTCATGCCAATCACAGCTCTTGTTTATATATTAACTTATAACACTTAAAGTATTGTGGTTATGAATATTCTTGTGTTTGTTTGTTTTACTTTGAACTCTGCAAAGGATAAGTAAAGTTTTTCATTTTATCTTCCCAGTTTGGACATTATTGCAAACAAGTAAGAGGCACTCAATATGTGTTTGTTGAATGAGTTAAATAAATGGTAATACTAATACTTTACTATCACCCCATCTTAACATATTATTTAACCATTATTAAAATTTATCATCTGATTAGTCTATGTTATGTCAACAACTGTGCTGAATTTTAGCATATATTATCTCATTGCATCTTCCACAACAGCTGTACCAGGTCATATTTTTACATTCATTTTACATATTAGAAAAGGGGGATTGAGTATTTTATCCAAGGTGATACAGCCTTTCTGATAGCAAATCCCATGCTCTTAGTCTCAATATCATACACTCCCCTCCAAAATACTAAATCCCATTTTGCTTCCAAAAATTAATTTTCCATATCACTAACTTATTTAGCATTTTCTATAGACCTTGAACATGTTACTTAGGTTTTCTGAGCCGCAGTTACACATTATTTTACAATGATTTTGAGAACCAAATGGGGTAATGCAAACTGCAACTTTTCATTGCAATTTTTATTATAACTCAGCACTTTTTTTAAAAAACGTTTTTATAGCAGACAAATTGAGCATAAATTCTGTGCCTAGGATCTTAACTTCTTTGTGTTTATTCTCCTTATCTATAAATGAGCATAATGATAAATATCAATTAGCTCATCAAGTTGTTGTGAGGAATCATTCAGTCATTAAATGTGTAACACACAATGATGAGAATTTAGTAAATAGTTAAAATATCTTAGCTTCTATGTTTAATATTATTGCTATAATGTTACAAATATCATTTTTTATTACTTACTTTTGCCAACATAATCTTAGAATTACTATCAGGCTAAATCATTCTTTAAATGAAGCGCAAGTTTGAAATTTTACATTGGGAGTCCATTGAAGATTTTTTTAACATAATATGATCAGATCTGTACCTCTATAGAATCCGTCTGGCATAAGCATAGATATGTAGATCAATGGAACAGACTTGAGATCCAGAAATAAGTTATTAAATTGTTTTGGACAAGGGTGACAAATCAATTCAATGAGGAAAAAAATAGCTTATTCAATAAATAGTGTTGGGACAAATAGTATCTACAAGTAAAAGAATGATTTGGATTTCTATCTTGCACCATATATAAAAATTAACACAAAGTGGATTATAGGCCTAAATGTAAGAGCAAAAACTGGTAGAAGAAAAAATAGGGTTAAATCTTCATGACATTGGATAAACTAGGGATTGTAATATTTATGACACTAAAAGCATGGCAACAAAATATAAAAGAGACAAAGTGGATTTCATCAAAATTAAATGTCTCTGTTATGAAGAATACCATTGACTGAAAAGACAACCAAAGAAAGAAAGAAAATATTTGCAAATAATATATCTGATAAGGAACTTATATCTACACTATATAAAGAACTCTGACAATTCAATAGTATACAAAGAGCCCAATTAAAAAATGGGCAAATGATACAAATAGATATTTCTCCAAAGAAAATATATGAATGGCCAATAAATTCATGAAAATATTCTCAACTCCAGTACTGATTAGAATAATGCAAATCAAAACCACAATGAGACACCCCAACACATCCACTAGTATGGCTACAATTAGAGACAGTAATTGGTGTTTGTGGCGACATGGACAATTTGGGACATTCATGCAATTGCTAATAGGGACATAAAATGGTATAGACATTTTAGAAAACATTCCTTAAAATATTAAACATAAATTTGACATATATAAAACCTCAGAAATCTACTGCTAGGTATATACTCATGAGAAATAATACCAAATGTCTATGCAAACACTTGGACACAAATGTTCATAGCAAGATTATTCACAGTAGCAAAAAGATGAAACAAACCAAATGTCCCTCAGCTGATGACTGGGTAAAGAGAATATGGTATAGTTATTGATATAGTCATAAAAATTATGAATGCTAAACATGGATGTCTTGAAAATATGCTAAGCAAAAGAAGCCAGTCATAATATACCATATATTTTATGATTCCATGTATATGAAAGGCCCAGAATAGGCACATCCATCAATACGTAAAGTAGATTAGTTTTAACTTTTGTCACAGTGGATGGAGAAAGAATATTAATAAGCCTGATAAAGGAAATAGGACCTCTGTTGGAGTGATAGCAATTTTCAAAAATTATAATGTGAACATTACACAACTTTGAATATACTAAAAATTTTTTACTATACATTTTAAAATTAATTATAAGGTGTTTGAATTTTATCTCAATAAATCTGTATTAAAAACATTCATCAGATGTTTAATATTTTACATAAAATGCTAGCAGTTTGTGGTTTCTTAAAAGTGTTACTTCCAATGCTGATATTAAATCTTTATATTAATATCTATATAATTAAATTGCCAACATTAGTCTAAGACTGTATCAGAAATGTTTTCATGGTATTGTTGGGAGAAAGGGTGGCAAAGAAGAAAGTTTCCAGTGGTACTACATCTTAATGTATTCAAAAAGCAGCCAGTAGTATGGCAGATCAATTCACCGAAAAAAAAACTGAGCAAAGTATTTTTCATTGCTACTCGATAATGCACAGGTATCCCTTCCATGTAAACTCTTAAGAGTTACACATTCTTTTTTCAGTTTTAATGATGACCAACACAACTAGTCAGCACTATACAAAAATTTACATTGTTCACATACAGGCAGTCCCCTACATATGATGGTTTGACTTATAAATTTTTGACTTTACAGTGATGTGAAAGCAATACACATTCATAACACCATTATACATTGAGGAAGATCTGTATATTAAAGGATATCAAAAGGCACACATGAAAAGGTGACATTTAGCATATGAAAGTTATTTATCATTAAAAAAGGAAAATACATATCAAGATTCATAAATGTAAAGGCTAGGACTACCCTATGTCTTTTGCAATTTAGTAATCTAAACATTGAGAACAAGTGTTTAAAAAATTTATAGCAATTTGACATTACTGTGGCATCCTGAGTATAAAATATAGTATAAAAGTTAGGTCTTGCTGAAATAATATAGTGAGGAGCATCTGTCAGCTGTTAATTAGCCAATCATAGTAGGACCATTCTGCAATGTTTAATATTTTAAAGTTAAGTTATCAACTGTCGTCTCTTTGTGTGTAAAAACTCTTTGGAGTTTAGGTTTTTTGTAGAAATATTTACTAATGGTGCAGCAGCCTGTATACAAATCAATACACTGCTTTTTTCATGGAGAAAATTTTGCTCACTGATTCTGCACCCTCCTCAAAAAAAACAAAACAAAACATAACAAAAACACAAAGCAACAAAACACTGTTTAGTAACACAGTAAAACTTGTGAACTATTTATAGCTAACACACTGCGATTTTTCCTGTATTATGTGAAAGCTAATCATACATACTTGTACATGGAGTGTCACTGTAGTTATTTAGGAGATAATTTATGTTGAGAATTTTGAACTGCAAAATGTTATGCAATCGTGTTTACACAAAGTAACCAGACTGTTCTTAATGTTTTAATGACATGAGCTAGACATCCGTATTTGCTGCATTGCCTGTATTTTGTATTTTTCAATAATTCTAATACCTCCATGAGAGTAAGGAACACATGTTTTTTAATGAGGGATAAGATCCAAAGACAAAAACAAAAGTTAGAAAAGTAGAATTTCTCTAGATTGTTACTATGTGCCTCATAATTTTTAACAATCATTATCAAAGAAGGTGATGATCTATGAAAGTTATCAATGAAAACTTTACGAATTTGATAAAATGTTTAAAATTTTATTTTCCATTAATAATGAAATTTATAAAATTTTGAATTTAAATTTTCTACATATTAAAAGAAAACATACAAAAACGTATGGACCCAAGATCCATTTTTTTTCATTGAAAAGTATACATTTAAATATAAATTACAAAAGAAGTAGTTGGAATTGGCTACTGACAAATGATTAATTTTTTAAAAATATAGCACTATTTTCTTCATTGTGAATAGATTATATTAAATCTCTTCTTCCAATCTCATCAACATACATGTGTGAGAATATTTCCTCATTGAATGTTATTGAAACAAAACATAGAAACAATTTAGATATCCATTATCCCTTGTGAATACCATTATCATCAATCTAAGATTAGATAAATTAATGAGCAAGAAACAAGCTCATTGTTACATTAAACTACTTTAAATATTGACATAGTGTTTGTTCAAAGCATGTCTATCCACTTAATATGGGGAATCATTGTCTCAGTGATAATTTCTGTTTAATTATAATTGCAGAATGACAAAATGTTTCAAGTATAATAGTGACTCCCAGCATTAACTGTCTATGTGTGCTTGTGCTCTATCAATGAACAGCATTTACAGTTTTCTGTGACATTGTTCTGATTATATCTATTGAAATGTAATTTCTTGTATGTAGGATCTTATAATTTAGAAACTTCTGTTTGCGATCTGTAACTTTTTTGCTTTGCAACTCACTTTTTTAAGCAAATAATTTTGTTACATTCAAAATAAAACAGATTAGAAAAATGTTTTTAAAATTGGTTGAACACAACAGATGTTTAAACAGTGCCTAAAAGGGCACCTCCTCTGTCCCTCCTGTTGCCAAAGCCTTTCTCAGAAGAAAAAAAAGCAAGGATGTGCCCACCAGAAACCCATGAAAGAAGCCTCTTGGGAACTGGGACTGTTGACTTCCCAACCAAAAAGTTCTCAGACCACTTCCCGGTCCTCTGCTAACCTCCTCCCTAGGTCTGACTTCACAAGGGCAAATCACACCCTGATTTGTGCATCCCTTATGCTTGCTGAAAGTGATTAAATGGCTGGTGTTTCAGAGACTGTTAAGAAAGCTCAAATTTGTAGGCTAGGGTGTCTATGTATGTGTGAGAGAGGTGCAATATACAACCCAAGTTGGTAAAGGAATTAGGACAAGACACTGGCCTGGAGTTAGGGGGAAGACATGTATTTTTCTAGAAAGCCATGTTCCTAAGGACCATCTGGCCACTCAGGCCAATTGAAAAATATATTTGTCAAGATAGAAGTTTAGAACTTGTTTTATTTAACGATTCAATAACTTAATTATAACTTTTATAACTTATAACTTTTAAATATTTAGACATATGGAATGTGAGTCTTTATGTATACTCCTGCCCTAGTTTTAGGAAATGGTCAGGGTAGATCTGACAATCATCACTTATGATCAATGATAATTTATTCATTCAGCAAATGTTGATTTAATCCCTACCATGTGTCAGGCACTGCTTCAGGAGTTGAGAATATAGCAGTAAAACAAAACAAAAGTTGTACATTTCATAAACATTTTTCTGAGGAAAAGTTGGCTATACTTAATAAAGTTGAACATGCTCATATTAAATGCAACAGCCATTCTATTCCTGGGTATATGTTTTAAATGATCTCGTACATATATACATGATGATACATAAAAACGTGTTTGTATCAAAAAATAGAAATAACATAAAAGTATGTCAACAAGGAATTTAATCAATAAGATGTAAAATATTTATAAATGCAATACTATACAACACTAATAAACAAAAAAACTAGGTATACATATATAACAAGTGTTGGTGAGGGTGTCAAGGAAAGGAAATCCTTTTGTCGATAGGTATATAATTGTTTAGCCACTGTAGAAAACAATATGGAGATTCCTCAAACAATTTTAAAATCAAAACTACCATTTAATCCAGCAGTTCCACTTCTGAGTATATATTTAAAGGGAATAAAATCAGTATATTGAAGAGATACATGCACCCCCATTTCATTGCAGCATTACTCACAATAGTCAAGACATGGAAGCCACCTTAGTGTCAATGGATGAATGAAGAAAATGTTTTTATATATAATTTATATATAATATATATAATATAATATATATAGTAGGTTTTATTATATATATAATTATATGCTTATGTATTATGCTTTTTATATATACATAAAATGGGATATTATTTAGCCAGAAAAAAAAGAAATCCTGCCATTTGTGACACCATGGACAAACCAAGAGGAGATTATGCTAAGTGAGATAAGCCACACACAGAAAGGCAAATACTGTGTGGTATCACTTATATGTAGAATATAGAAAAGACAAGCTCAGTGAAGCAGAGAAGAATGTTGTTTACCAGGGGCTGCGAGTGGGGGAAGTGGAGAGATATTAGTCAAATAATATAAACTTTCAATTATAAGTTGAATAAATTATGGAAATATAATGTACAGCATGGTGACTGTATTTAATAATAATGTATGGTATACTTGAATGTTGCTGAGAGTAGACTTTAAGAGTTCTCATCACGGGAAAAATAAGGTGACTATGTGAGATGATGGATGTGATAATTAGCTTGACTGCAGCAGTCATTTCACAATGTATATGCATATCAAATTATCACATTGTACACCTTAAATATACACAATTTTTGTTAATTATACTTCAATAAAGCTGGAGAAAAAGATCAGGATAAATAAAATGAATGGCAAGTAATTTCAAAAATATATACATTACAATATTTAGATGACATTTAGAAACATGCATAATTCTTAGGATATATATAAATTGAATTAAAGTACTCATAAATCCATGAAAACAATAAAACTCTGTTCTAGATAATGTTTACTCTGGCAGAGGGTTAGTGTTGAGGTTTGGTAGGGAAAGACTACACAAGAGCATCCAAACATTTTGGTTATATGTTAATTCTTAATTTAGTTATTAGTATTATGGATGCTCATTGTCATTCTTTACTTCTATTTGTAAGTCTTAAAATATTTTAAAATAAATTAGAGAAAAGTAAAGACTATCAAGAAGACTTATATTGGCTTCAATTGCCCGCGGTTATATATTTCCTCCAGCAGAGCCTTTGAAGAAATGATTATAATGGTTGGATTTATGGCAGCTATAAGTTTTTTTTTTCCTATGGTGGAACAACAATGGTGGTATAGTTCTGTACTGGTGATAAGAAGGTCATGTTTGTGGGCTCGGATGTGTGTGGATGAAAAGAAGTTGAGTATATTAAAGGCAAATTCTCCTAGGAAACAAGATGAATTATCTGGGAGATTTAGAAGTCATTACGAATGATAATAGAATTAAATTCACTAGTTGTTTTGTCTCTATGTCTCAGTTTCTCTTTACTTCATTTCCATCCTTCTTTACCTTTTCTTTATTCTGTTTTAGAAAGATGAAGCAATAATAGTTTGGAATAAAAATAATACCAATTTGTAACCAGCATCTGGAGGAGAAAAGTATGTAAAGTAGTTTTGAGGACAAAGCCAAGTTTCCATGAAGATAAATAAGTCATTTAGTTAAAAAAAAGAAAAAAAAATAGAGGGTGCTAGATTACCTGTTTAGAATAGAATAGAGTGATAACAAGCATTGGAAAATTCTAGATGGGCAGAAAGCAATGGGGGATCAGTCAGGGGACTGTCGCACAGACATCAGGCTGTCAGAATTTTGAAAAAGTAGGTAGACACTTTTGCACAATATACATAATAGGGACTTAAAAACATATTGCCTTATTCATAACATTTTTTGTGTTATAAAATCTTTATACCCTATGTAAAGGATAGAAGTTTGTCTTGATCTCTCATAACCTCTATAGTTCACGCTACAGCATCTTGCAGTAAATAAAATGTTCAATAGTAATTATTACAGAAATACATTACTGTGGAATATTTTAGTAAATATATTTGAAAGACTATTCTTTATGCTTTTACGTAAAGTGTATAAATGATAGTAATAAATTATAGTTTCAAAAGATTTCACCGGTTTATGACTCTATTCTAAATTTTACTAATGTGAACTATACTAATTCAAAATAGAATAAAATTAAATAAAATTAAAATTAAATAAAAATAAAATAACAACTTGAGATCTTTCCAAGGATATAAGTCAAAATACAGAACATCAATATCTCCCATTTAAAAAAAAAGGTTGTTATTTAATGATTCATTAATTCACTCATCCAATTATTTTTATAGTAAATATTTGTTAAGTGTCTACTCTGTGTATGGTAATAACTTAAGTAGATTTCCAAATAGATTTAAATTGTATAACAAAAAGAGGGGAAATTAATTAAAATCAGATCAACAAATCCCTTAGTCTTTAAGTCAGTAAGATTTATTTGATGCAAAGATAAAATTTTTGTTTAAATTCCTTTTATTTCTCTAACATCCTTCTACAAAAGGTTAAGGCCATTGTACTTCTGATGTACAAAATTAATTTTAATCATTGTCTTCTAACACATTTTAACAAATCAGAGTTTAGGGAGTTAATTTATGACATTATGAACATGTCTCTGTCTTCACTGTAGTCCTCATCCAAAGGCTAAACCAGTACCCTTGATCCACTTCTATTTATTCCCAAAGTATTAATCTAATTTTACTTTCTCATGAGAGTTGTTCACATAAAATTCTTATTTTACTACTTCAGAATAATCTGGCATCTTTATTCCTTACTCATCATACATCACAGAGTTTGTTTTCTGGCATGCATCTTGTTCTCTTTGGGTTGCAGTAAATTTATTTTAAAATTACATTTAAGATTCATTGAGGTCAGATGCTTTTGGCAGAAAGGTTTCCTTCCTCTGGTTTACAGAACTCACAAAATGGCTTTTAACATAATTTTTCTTTATGATCTTTCAACAAAAACTGTCACACATTTTACTACAACTTTATATTCTTCATGGAAATTTTCGAATTTTTTTGAACTGAAACTTAGATTTATCAAGGGTTATGACTAAATTGGCATGAATATTCATATCTACATGTGTGGCCAAATAGCCCAGAGATTGCTTCATAAGACATTATTTTCCTGATTATGAGGAACATGTATGCAAGAGTGTGTATATTCATACACATAATACACATATATACATATATACACGCATATATATGTGTATATACATACATATATATTTCTCTGTAAAATTAAACCTCCACATCCATTCTATGTTATTTTGTCTAAAGCACTTAAGTCTTGATTATTTGCATTCAAAAGCGCTTATTTTGATACCATTAGGCTGTGATATTAATACCAATCTACATTCCAGAGAAAAATACATCCAAGAACTCTTTATGCAAATATTTTACTTTATTTTATCTGCTGTACTAATGGGATATCATAATACCAAAAATATGAATAGAGTTTTAGAGGCCATTAAGACCATACTCTTATCTAATGCTTATATCATCCCAGCAACATTGTGCCCATGCTTCTGTGGTCATTTGTTTTCCATTTGAATCTACTTTTGATAAAGAATTCATTACTTTCCCAAAACAGAATATTATGTTTCAGGACAGATCTAGTATTATTAAAAATGCTCATGAACTTCTCATACCCATCCATTGGTTCTGATACAGAAAGAACAATCTGATATTTTCTTTCTGTGTGACATCTGTGTGAATTCCTGAAACCAGTGATCTTATAATCCTCTGTGTTATTCTAAGCCACATACCTTCATTTTAAGCCATTCTCAAGCTCAACTCAATTTATTTTCGCCATGGCCTTTTAGATTCTTTTATGCTACGTGTGTTTACACAAAAGACAGCTGTATCACATGTCAATCACTTTCTTGGAATGGAATATAAATACAAAGCATATAATAGTATTAGTGCTCCATTTGTCCATTTTAGTTTCAATAAGCCCACTGTAATCTGATGTTTCTTTCATTTATACCATTTAATTAATCTTGTCTCTTTTCCTGTAAGATTATAAACACCTTTGATGGCAAACGCCCTGTGTCATTTATGTTTGTATTTTCAGAGTGTCAAGAGTTATGCTTTGCATATCAGAGATAACCCACGAATGCCTGTTTAAGTAACATTTATAAGTGTACTTGAATCTTTGTAAAAATTAAGATGATACCACATTACTAACTTTTGAGTTACTGGTCATAACCTATAAAAATTATTGAAGATTTTTAATTGAAAAACTGTAACATAAAAATAACATTTTATACTTTATCTCTGTTATAATTGATTTGCAAGAGAAAACTTGTGGTTAGTCTTAACTTGAGATATTAAATCATATGAATTACCATAAACTATTACTCTATTCTCATTAAAAAATGAGGATGCGTTTACAACCTCGATTAACAGATAATATGTTTATGGTTTGCCTGATTAAAAATGTGGTAGTTCAAGTGGCTTATTTCCCCAGTGGAAAACATAAAGTCTTGTTTTTGGATTTACTTTAAAAGAGACTTGTGGGATATTGGATTTCATTTATTCATATGCCAACATTATAATTTTTGTAACATTTAATTACTACCTCTATTAACATTTTATTAACATTTTTTAAAAATTGAAATTAAGTCAACTCTTCTTTTAAAAGTTAGGTTCATTCTAAGCTATAGTGTCTTTGAAATCATGAGTTTTCTATGCCAGTTATATTTACTATAATCTGCATTTAAATGGATATAGCAACATTACAAATTTAAAAATGCTCATCTGTATCACTTAAAAATAATCTTACACATCACCATTCATATACGTATGTAAGATATTGTATGGAGAGATTATTTTTCTTGTCCTACAATTGTCAATTGTAGCCTAAACCTGAAAAAAAAAATGAAATGAGATCTTAAACATCTCCTTTTATAGAGATACAATAAAAACTACAATACATTGGTTGCAGGCACCTCCCTTAATGCTCATTCAAAGTTGATTGTACACAGTCTGATAATCCCAAACATTACTCAAACAAAAGCCTTTAAAATAATCTTGAGCAG
This sequence comes from Eubalaena glacialis, assembly GCF_028564815.1. Lineage (NCBI taxonomy): Eukaryota > Metazoa > Chordata > Mammalia > Artiodactyla > Balaenidae > Eubalaena > Eubalaena glacialis. The sequence continues at coordinate 46,280,254 of NC_083725.1, read as the reverse complement.
TGGTCCCAAATGTGAGTACTCTGCCTCTCTCTTCCCCACTTTGTCTATATCAGGCTAAAGACAAAATAGGGAGGCTTCAAGAATACTACTTGTATTTGTTTTTCTATTTTTGAAAGTCTCTAGGTCCATCCACGTCTCTCCAAATGACCCAATTTTGTTCCTTTTTATGACTGAGTAATATTCCATTGTATATATGTACCACATCTTCTTTATCCATTCATCTGTTGATGGGCATTTAGATTGCTTCCATGACCTGGCTATTGTAAGTAGTGCTGCAATGACCTTTGGGGTACATGTGTCTTTTTGAATTCTTTTCTCTGGGTATATGCCCAGTAGTGGGATTGCTGGTTCACATGGTAGTTCTATTTTTAGTTTTTTAAGGAACCCCCATACTGTTCTCCATAGTGGCTGCACCAATTTACATTCTCACCAACAGTGTAGTAGGGTTCCCTTTTCTTCACACCCACTCCAGCATTTATTGTTTGTAGATTTTGGGATGATGGCCATTCTGACTGGTGTGAGGTGATATCTCATTGTAGTTTTGATTTACATTTCTCTAATAATTAGTGATGTTGAGCATTTTTTCATGTGTTTGTTGGCCATCTGTATGTCTTCTTTGGAGAAATGTCTATTTAGGCCTTCTGCCCATTTTTTTATTGGGTTGTTTGTTTTTTTGATATTGAGCCACATGAGCTGTTTGTGTATCTTGGAGATTAATCCTTTGTCAGTTGCTTCATTTGCAAATATTTTCTCCCATTCTTAGGGTTGTCTTTTCATCTTATTTATGGTTTCCCTTGCTGTGCAAAAGCTTTTAAATTTAATTAGATCCTGTTTTTTAATTTTTGTTTTTATTCTCATTACTCTAGGAGGTGGGTCAAAAAAGATCTTGCTGCGATTTATGTCAAAGAGTGTTCTGCCTACGTTTTTCTCTAATAATTTTATAGTGTCTGGCCTTACATTTGGGTCTTTATTCCATTTTGAGTTTATTTTTGTGTATAGTGTTAGGGAGTGTTCTAATTTCATTCTTTTACATGTAGCTGTCTGGTTTACCCAGCACCATTTATTGAAGAGACTGTCTTTGCTCCATTCTATATTCTGGCCTCCACTGACTAGAGCATCTAGTCTAACATTTACTATAAGTGATGAGAATGGGCATCCTAATCTAATTACTCATCTGAGCAGCAAAAATTCAGCCTTTCACAGTTTAATGTGGTAGTAGCCACTATAGCATATTATATTAATTGGGTTTTGGATGTTAAACCAACCTTATGTTTCTTCTCAAATCAGAAATCTGGAAGCCATACTTGTAATCTTGAAATCCTATCCATCGCTCTAAGCTCTAACATTCTGTTTATTCCATGTCAATAACATATTTTCTCATGTCTACTACTTTCACCTTAGTCTTAATTTATTTCATGTCTTTTCTTACTTAGATTACTGCAAGAGTCTCTTAATTTATTTGTCTTTACAGTTCCTTTTTTTTGCTTCCCTCCAGTATATTAGCCACGTATATTCATATAGTCATTTTAGATCATAAACATAATCATGTTACTCTCACGCTTAAAATACTCCAGTGACTATTTTTTGGTATAAAATATGAACTCCTTAGAAAGTCTTTAATTAATTTTTCTATAAATTTCACTCTCTAGTTACCATGATTTTGTGAAGAATCCACATTTGTTTGAAATATTGATGAGTTAAAATGCTCTATCTACCACTATAACAGTTAAAGTAGGGTTATTTTCTTTCTTCAACACCTGGTCACTAGTACCCAGTTATGAGAACTAGACTCTATTAAATAGCCAGTCACACCTGTGGCTTTAAATTTAAAGCAAGAAGCAGGGGGTTAAATAATTTTTTAAATCCCCTGAGAAATAGGCAGCACTGTCTGTCAATGGTAGTGTGTTCTATATGTCCTACAGCATTGACAGTACACTAAATAGAATTTTTCTACTTAAAATGAATAGGTTATTCTTCCTTCATTTTGGCCTTAAATAGCAGTTTTAGTTTCTGTTTTCCAAGTTTGATTCTTCAGTTTTCCCTTGATTCTGTGAGCATTTGCTATTGCTCTAATAATGAGAAACTTCTCAAATAATTATATTGCACAGTTCCATTCCTTGCAATCCTGAATATGGGCAAATACATAGACTCGATTTAATACCTGGCTGCTTCACCTGTCTTTCATACTGTCTTTACATACTCCTTCCCACTTCATCCCTAAACCTTAGTTACAATGAGATACTTTTTATTTATCATTCATCTTATTTTCTTCTCATACCTCCATGTCTTCACATATTCACTGAATATACGAATATTTATATCCCGCTTTTTACCCTGGTAATTTCTACTGATCATTAGCACTTATCTCATGTAATTATCTCTTTCATTCACCATCCACTTGCTGAGACTTTAACACTTGCCAACATCTATATTATTTGCTCTTGACACAAAAGTTAAAAAAACAACAAACAAACATAAACCCCCAAAACATATTTTCTGTTTCATGGAATTTTGTAATCTGAATGAGAAAAAAATGATTAAAAGAGCATTCAGATTTACATAGAACTATTGATATTATGGGTCCTGCATAAAAGAAAAAAAAATGACTAAGGTGAGATGAAAGGACACAAGTAAGAAATCTCTTCAAGGAGAGCCTTTTGGGAACTGTTTGCAGACCCAGGTTCTAACTACAAAGCCTGGGTTAGGTCTCCTACTCTGATCTTTCTTATCATCATCCTGAATATATCCTTATCATAGAACTTAAAAATATAAGCATTTGTGTTTGTTTTTTATCTATTTATTCTCCAACAGTTTATTACTGGGAGTAAGAACTAAGTATTATTTAACTTTGTTTCTTCAAACAATAAAAAATTAATTATGAACTACTATGGTACAATTCTCTGTAAGAAAAATGTGCTACATCAAACTAAAAAAAAAACAACATACAGATTCAGTGCAATCACTATCAAAATTCCAATTTTATTTTTCACATAAATAGAACAAATAATCCTAAAATTTGTATGGATACACAAAGACACTGCATAGCCAAAGCAATCTTGAGAAAGAAGAACAAAGCTGAAGGTATTATGCTCCCTGATATCAAACTCTATAACAAAGCTGTAATAATTTAAAAAGACACATAGAACAATGGAGCATAAAAGACAACCCAGAAATAAACCCACACATCTATGGTCAATAAATTTATGACAAAAGAGCCAAGATTATACAACAAGGAAAGGATAGTCTCTTTAATAAATGGTTTTGGGAAAATTGGACAGCCACCTGGAAAAGCATGAAACTGGACCACGACGTTATATCACCCAAAAATATTAACTTAAAATGAATTAAAGACTTGAATCTGAGCTCTGATATCATAAAGGTCCTAGGAGAAAACATAGGAGCAAATCTCCTTGATATTGATCTTAGTGATGATTTTTTGGACTTGACAACAAAAGCAAAAATAAACAAGTGGGACCACATCAAACTAGAAAGCTTCTGCATAACAAAGAAAACCATTAACAAAATGAAAAGGCAACCTACAGACTAGGAGAAAATATTTTCAAATCACATATCTGATAAGGGATTGGGTTAATATAGGCAGAAGATATGAATTTCCCAAAGAAGTCATACAGATGACTTACAGTTACATGAAAAGATGTTCTACATCATTAATCATCAGGAAAATGAGTCAAAACTGCAATGAGTATTACCTCACATTTGTTAACATTTCTATTATCAAAAAGGCAAAAATTACAAGTGTTGGTGAGAGTGTGAAAAAAAGGGAACCCTTGTGTGATAGGAATGTAAACTGGTGCAGCCACAATAGAAAACAACACGGAGGTTTCTCAAAAAATTAAAAATTCAGCTGCCATATGATCCAACAATCCTACTTCTGGGTATTTTTCCTAAGAAAACTAAAATACAAACTTGAAAAGATATATGCATCCCCATGTTCATTGCAACATTATTTGCAATAGCAAAAATATGGAAATAAACTAAGTTTTCACCTATGGATGAATGGATACAGAAACTGTGAGATATATATATGTATATGTATACCTATGTATACATATATATATATGCATATATATACACATATATACATACATACACACATACATATATAATTCTACCATAAAAAGATGAATCGTGCCATTTGCAACAGTATGGATGAACCTTGAGGGAATTTTACTAAATGAAATAAGCCAGACACAGGAAGACACATACTTTATGATCTCACTTATATGTGGAATCTAAAAATGTCTGTCTCGTAGAAACAGAGTAGAAGGTGATTGCCAGGCGCTAAGAGTGGGGGAAACGGGGAGATGTTGGTCAAAGAGTACCAACTTTTAGTTATAAGATGAATAAGTTCTGGGGAATCAATTGTACAGCACGGTGACTATAATTAATAATATTTTATACTTGAAAGATGCTGAGAGTAGATCTTAAGTGTACTGAAAAATGGTAACTATCTGAGGTGACAGATGTGTTAACTGTATTATGATAATGATTTCATAATGTATCAAATCATCACGTTGTACATCTAAAATATATACCATTTTATCTGTCAATTACATCTTAATAAAGCTGGGAAAAAATAATGAAAACTTTCAGTAGTATTTGAGTTCTTACAATGTACCAGGTGCTTTACTAAGTGCTTTAGGAATACAAATTCATTGAATCCCCACAAACCTATATTAAATGGGATATGATAACAATTTTACGGGGAGAAAACTGAGGTGCAGTGACTTATGTAGCTATTAAGTAAAACATTCAGTCTTTGAAACTAAGTAGTCTGTTTCTATAACCCACTTTCTGATCCTCTAAACTATACTCTCTCTCAAATGAACATATGTCATCATTATTCTTCATCTGTTTAAAAAAACTTACATATTTCAATAAATTACTTCTTTATTTCCTCTTCTTATTGGTCATCTTTCTAATATAAATCAGAAATTTTTGAAGAGTGAGCTTAATGAGAATGATATAGAATTTAACCAAATTTGCTAAGGATATACTCAAGACATGACAATGCCATTTTGACAAACAATTTAGGGCAGAAGATGTGTAAGGTAATGGGTCTTTGAAGAAAAAGATGATTTGGTGTCATGATACCAGAGGTAACATGGTTTTAAAATAAGCAAAAATCAGCAGCCCTGACAACTAAATAATGCAGTGGTTTTTTTCTATTAACACATATGATAAAGATATACATAGATAAAAATATATTTGCTTTTTATTGAGGCATTACTAAACTAAGTAAATATGAATGTCTGATGCATCAATGCAAAAGGAGAGACAAATGCAGATGGGAGATTGTTTTATTGAAAACTAATAAATGCTTATATATAATGGACATAATGTATAGTTACAAATACAGCAGTTTCACTGATAATGTTTTTTAAATTCAGGAAGCATGGCTGTGTGTGTGTGTGTGTGTATGTGTGTGCTTATATTCATGAATTATGCCCTATCCTTTATGTATTTCAATGTAGTTAAGTATACCCTTTATTCGTTCCAATATAAACACTTTTTGCCATAAAGAAAAAAAAATGATACTGAAAGTTCATCATAAAATATTCCTTATGTGTTGAGCAGTAGTGGTTTATACAATATCTGCATTTAAGTAAAAAAAACTCAGTGAATTAAATACATATTTCATGTTTGGTTTAAAAATGTTCTCTTTCACTCTTACCTATCTTAATGGGCAAAACTCAGGAAGACCAAATTATTTTGGATTGCTGAAATGTTTTATGAACTCAATTTGATTGCAGTTATGTTCAATAGTTTGATTGTTTGTCTGTTTGTTTGTTTCTTGAAAGAGATGAAAGGAGAGGTGCTGTCCCTTTTTTCAGAATATAGTGTCTTTTTATTGTTAATACCGAGCTTTTCAAACATCATTACCTCTCTTCTTAGAAGAGGAGAACGTCTACAACTTCTGATCAGAATTGTTAGACATTTACATAATCTTCTGAAGGCTTAAATAAGACTGAGATTCAAAGAAACAAACAACATATATTCCGCTGAAAGCTCAGTAGGTTTCAAAGTTGTAATAGACACATAATGCTGTATATTAAATGTTTTTCTACAGAATTTAATACTTTTTCCTTCCCTATCATATGCACATTAAATGTATATGGGAGGGTCTCAGCTGGTGCCTGGAGCATAGTAGGTATTAACTAAATATTCCTTAAATCTGAATCTGAAAATTTAAAAATATATATTTTAATATTAATGAAGATATCACACTATTTGTATCTGTACTCTCTTCCCTGGGACACACATGGGCTAAGAACCTGGTAAGAACCTTGTCACTTGGGGTTTAATTTAGCCCAGAGACCATTTTTGTTTATCCGTAGGTTTTTAAAATTCAATTTATTTAAACTAAAATGAAACAAAAACAAAAACCGTTCACAGAAATACAGAGGCTAATCATTCAAGGAAGGAAACAAAATGTACTATGCACATTCCATGGACTTTACTTAATGATATATCTGTATTTTAATTTTTCAAACTTCTAAATGTGTATTTTCTGATGTTAAACTATTTTGTACATGTCACTGTCAATGCTGAGTTCTTCTCTAGTAGAGTCCATGTTTTATAAAATATTTACTCAAGATTGTTTTGGACTCAGGACAAATTTCTAAACCCCTCTACTTTAATATTTTATTCAATCACAAAAATATACTAGAGTAAAAATGAAGATTTAAAAAATTAAATTGCCTAATTAGTACGTATCTCTAGGATATTTTTCTAAAAAAAAGATGCTATACTTCAGGGGTCCCCAACCTTACCAGTCCCTCAACCTGTTAGCGAGAAAAGCTTCATCTGCTGCTCTCCCTCACTCCCCATCGCTTGCATTACCACCTGAACCATCCTCCCACCTCCCCAGTCCATGGAAAAATTGTCTTCCATGAAACCAGTCCCTGGTGCCAAAAGGGTTGGGGACCGCTGCTATACTTTGTAAAAATATATATACATACATATTTATTTATTTATATATATACACAAATTCTTATAGACCAGTACAACTGCAAGCATTCTATAAATCATCCAATTAATTTTCTTTCTGTATTTATTCCTTGAAATGTCAAGATATCTGATGAAATACCTTCTTTGTTAAGAGAATATGTTTTGATCATTGTCCGTACACCTAGGTATTAAAAACAAAATAACAAAATATGATCTAATCTTATCTTAAATAGATATATAGGAGCCTATAAAGCCTAGCAATAAGAAGTCAGTATATCAGAATGAAAAAAAAAAAAAAAAAAAGACTTGTTTCTAATCAAGCCACTTCCTTTAAGTGAGTGAACCAGGTCAGAAATCTTAATCGAATTGAAATTCAGACCCTGGAGTAAAGTTCCAGGATTCAAAGACATACTTGTTACAGGTCTAGGCTTTGGCGTCAGATAGTCCTGATTCTTTCCTGTATTAAATCCTCCCATGGTACTTTCCTGTATTACATTTTTTGTCTGAATGTTCAATTAATAACTGTCTCTCCATTGGACTATAAGTACTGCTAGCACACTGATCATTTCTGTTTTGCTCATATGACAACTAGGGACCAAGCCAGTACTAAGAATATCATAGGCACACAATATATATTTATTGAACAGTTGTAGTTAAAAAAAATTATTTTGAATGTGGATTGTTGAATAACCAGGTCATATTAACATCACAGAATCTGTGCTATACAAAAGGCAGAAATCTGTTTTGTATCACCTTTTTGTAACATAATAAAAAACACTGAGGTGTTTCAGTAGTGAAGATGGGAATAAAGAGTTCATATTTTTTAAGGATTTTAGGTTTTTCCATTTTCCTTTGACTGAAAAATTCTGTGTTTTAGCCCATTCTACTTAACAATCTCCTTTTAAGACATCATATTTCCAACTGACAGAGAATCTAAAACTAACTTCTCTGCCACATTGGTGTAATTGGCTTTTTAGCAAATTTTACAATGTAAAAGATGGCATTTCTTGCTGTGAAGATTTATGCACATGCATATATCCAGAATTTTCACATTTTATCATGTTTCCATGTTTGAGGACATGTATACTCTTCACTTTCTAACTTTTTAAAATGTGTATAAGTTTATTTCAAACTTTACTGAACTATGGTGCCTGGAATGTGAAGATAGCCTTGTTTGCAAACACCCTGATATTTTTAGTTGTACAGTTCTCCTTTCTATCTAATTTTGGAGCATTTTCTTCAAGGACTTTAGTGAGTTGGACATTTCCATTTTATGAGACATGATAGATTTTTTTTGTCTTATATTTGAGTCGGACTGAATAAATCAATATTTTAGAACATTCAATTAAGAAAAAGCTTATTGTTTTGTTTATTCTTTAGTAGATTTTATTACCTTCTGTCTCATGATTAAACATGTTCATTTACTGCAGTTATCTCCCTATGGTCAGGCAGGCAGCTCAGGCTTGCTGAATATTTCTTTTGTCCACTGACTCACTCATGTCCCAGGTCCCCACTGAAGAAATATCAAAAATGCCCAAAGTACCAAATGAGTTTGTGGTTAACATGAAATCTCAGAACTTAGTTTATTCTGTTGGAAAAGGTTCATTTCTCCTTTCATTGGTATTTAAAAATAGAGCTATGAGTTATAAAAAGGAAAAACAATAATGACAACTAACACAATGAATTTAAGGCAAGAAAATATATAATGCTAAATTAAACTCCATAAAAATCCAACAGCAAACAACTAATTATTGTCATACTGCTATTATTATTATTACATATTTGTATACTACTTGCTCCCAAACAGAAATTGACGGTTAAAAAATTAATATAAAAATATCCATGTACATTTTTTTGTCAAATTTATTTTTTCCTCTTTACAAATATTACAATTATTTGTGCTCACAGGCTCTGTATGGTTTGTAAACCATAACCAACTAATTCTGGCAGTATAATATCCAAATATAAATTTTTAAAAATTTGTTATTTATTTTTCTATTTTTCAGTTATTAGGGGAATACATTCTTGAAATAAAATATTTATAGTAAAACTAAAGTTGAAGTTATTTTGTTTCCTGCAGTGTCCATGTGTTAAATTCAAAAGTTTTGATAGTGGAACATTTGATTTTTAAGTAGAGAAAAGATAATTTAAAAAATTGTGTTTCTTTCTTTTTTGTGCAATACCTAGATATGGTCAGGCATTTTAAAGATTAATTGTTAATTAATAGTAAGTGAATTCTCAAACATAAATCTTGAGGAAATCTTTTATGTATAATAGTTCACATTTTACAGATCACAGAATTATTTTGCAAACATTTTTGCCTTTGAAATTAATAGAACCCTGTCTAGTAGAAAAGACAGTTTTTGATTCCCCATTACAGGGATGGAGAAATGAGGATTTAAAAGAGATGATTCAGCAAATCACAAACAAAACGTAAATAAATGCACATCACATGGCTCCAAAAACAATGACATTCCTATTGCAATCTCCTATATTTGATGTGATGCTTCTAATTATTATGTATCTCCGAGAATAAATGTAAGTTCAAAGGAAAGAGCTTAAAATGTCCTAGAGTTATGAGGTGGCATTTACAATGTTATTATCTTTTTTCAAGGCTGTTTTTCACAAAACAACAGGTTTTCAGTATGATTTAGAAATTTGTAGGAGTCCAAAGGTTAACATTTAATTCAGCACATCAAGAACTATTTGGTGTCTAATATATGACAGCACTTTGCTAGGCACTGAGAGGAAGATATTTTTTAATCAATGAATTAGTTTCTTGCATTTAAGGAAATTACCACCTTAGAGAGAAAATCTAACCTTAATTTAAAAGTACTTAAATAACATTTGCAAGCTTGACATAACTAGTCATACATATTAAAATTTGTTTTAATATCTGTGTATACATGAAGGCATGGTATCAATTCTGATGGAGGAGGAGAGCCCAATCATTTTCTAGGCTGAAAAAAGACATAGTGAATGTTGCATTTTCTGAAGTGTGATGCGGCAGTACGAATACAATGGATCATGTGTATACAAGTAGAGCTCACATGTCTTAGTTTATATTCCCCTCAAAAAGGAAAGCCTCTGACAAGAGACTGCATAAGTCCCCTAGTTCATTTTGTGAAGAGATCCCATGGAGCATAAGTGAAGTCTGGAAAGAGAAAGACAAGGAAGAAGGAAAAATGATTCAAGTTTATACTCCCAAATTTGATCACCACAATGGGTCACTGAAGCCAGATTCCACCAAAATCTTACGAAGTAATATGCATAATTTGTTTTAGTACTTCCTATCTGAGCAACAGAATGTGGGAACATACATTCACCTTTTTCATCATTGTGTGATCACTGAGCCATGACACATTTGCCATGCTTCTAAGATGCACTTGGATGAGTGCCATGAAGTTAGTTCTTAGTGACATCCCACACAATGACTCAGAGAAGCACTAGTGAGGAATATGAGACAAGTGCCTTAACTGATGAGAAATTTTGTCAGGTTGTGCCTTTTAAAAGCTGTCTGTGGCTCAATGTCTGGTGTGAAAAGTGATCCAGTAGAATGTGAGGTGGAGCTTAAGACAATTCTAATAAAACACATGATTGGAAAGCATGTTAGAGAGATATCTCAACAATCCCACTTTTGATGGTAAGGGTCAGAACTATAATTCATTCAACAAAAATTTCCCTCAACATCTACTACATGCCAAGACATTCACTGGAAGTTGCATCACAAAGAACAATCAGAAACAGCAACTCAATCAAAAAATGGGCAGAAGATTTAAATAGACATTTCTCCAAAGAATACATACAGATGGCCAAGAGGCACATGAAAAGATCCTCAACATCACTATCATCAGAGAAATACAAATCAAAACTACAATGAGGTTTCACCTCACATCGGTCAGAATGGCCATCATCAAAAAATCTACAAACAATAAATGCTGGAGAGGGTGTGGAGAAAAGGGAACCCTCTTGCACTGTTGGTGGGAATGTAAATTGGTACAGTCCCTATGGAGAACAGTATGGAGGTTCCTTAAAATAACTACCGTACGACCCAGCAATCCCACTCTTGGGCATATATCTGGAGAAAACCATAATTCAAAAAGATACATGTACCCTGGTGTTTATTGCATCACTATTTACAATAGTTGGGACATGGAAGCAACCTAAATGTCCATCGACAGAGGAATGGATAAAGAAGATGTGGTATATATATATACAATGGAATATTACTCAGCCATAAAGAAGAAGGAAATAATGTCATTTGCACTGACATGGATGGACCTAGAGATTATCATACTGGGTGAAGTAGGTCACAAAGAGAAAGACAAATATCATATGATATCACTTATATGTGGAATCTAAAAAAATGGTACAAAGGAACCTATTTACAAAACAGAAATAGAGTCACAGATGTAGAAAACAAACTTATGGTTACCAAGGGGGACAGGGGGAAAGGAATAAATTGGGAGATTGGGATTGACATATACATACTACTATATATAAAATAAGTAACTAATAAGAACCTACTGTATAGCACAGGGAACTCTACTCAATATTCTGTAATGACCTATATGGGAACAGAATCTAAAAAAGAGTGGATATATGTATATGTATAACTGATTCACTTTGTTGTACAGCAGCAACTAACACATTATAAATCAACTATACTCCAATAAAAATTAATAAATAAAATCAAAAGAAAAGAAAGTACCCAATTTCAAAGAGCTCAAAGACAATTAGAGATACACAAATTTCAAAATAGAGTCTTTAGTAAATTTTAAGATGATTTGATTAAAATATAAATGCCTGAACACGTTTGAAAAATATTTTATAGATAGACACATTAGGACTTGGTGACTAAATGCAAATAAAATATGAGAAAAAAGGGACAACATGTCTTCAAGTTGAGAAGAAAAATTTTTTGAGAGAAAAATTAAAAGTTGGATTTCATAATGATGCTGCCTTTGGGCACCCATCCTTAGTTTAAAACTATTTCTTTCCCTAAGTCAATATTCAGTTTCCCAAACTAAATAATTAGATGAAAGTTAGTGATGAGTATCCTCTGAAAGACTGGTGAGGTCAAAGAAAAGACAACCTTGAAGATGTAAGTTATAACTGAAAGTAACCACCTCATACCAATTAAAAATTTTCTAAAGAGGACTCAAAAAGCTCATGCTGGTACAGAAGGTCTGTTACTTGTTCTTGAGATGACAGAAAATAGAGAACCTGCAAGTAATTTTCCTTATCAATTTCTGGCCTCACATTTTACTATAGTACTTAGAAACAACCCTTTTGTTCAATGTTCACTCTCTTCCTTTCCCCAAAAAAGCAATAATATTAATCTTATGAAACAGATATTTGATAATTACTATCATTTTAGCTGAACATGAATTTACTGAAATAAAATGTGCTGATATACATACACATTAAGACTTAAGAATGTCTATACTGATTGGACTCAACTATTGGTTATGAATAATTTAGAGATAGGGACTATAGATAAGTAAATCCCACTCAATCCCTTTAAATCTGGAACTTTTCAGGGTAGTTCTGGCTTTACTGGATCCTCCTCTTTTTTCTTTACCTCTTGATGAAATTCCTAGAGCTCACTACTTGGATCTCTTGCCTTTATTATTTATTTCCATTCTCTTTGTGATATTGTCAACTTCAAATGCCAGCTGAATGTCAAAAACTTCCAAATTAATATTTGCAGCACTAACCTGAATTTTTTCAACTACTCCCCCAATGTGCTCCACCTGTAGAATTCCCAATCACAGTTGATTGCAACTCCCTCCTTACAGTTCCTAGACCAAAAGCCTTGGCATTCTCCTGACTTCTCATCTTCAATTCACATCTCTTCTTCAATCAACTAAGATTTTCTCCTAGCCCTACCTTCAAAATAAATTACAAATTATGTAATTTCTTAAATATCTCCAGCAATACCAGCCATCCAAGCACCATAATCTTTCCCTTGGGATATTGCAAAAGACAATTTAGCTTTCCATCATCCACTTTTACCTTCCTACAGTATATACCCAACACATTTGTCAGAGGGATCCTTCTAAAATCTCTATCAGTGACTACCATTTCTCTCCTCAGAACTCTCCAATGGCTTCTCATGTTCCTGAGAGTAAAAACAAACACAAAATTAAAATGGCCTGCAAAGCTCTGAATAATTTGTTTTTTCTTAGTGCTCTGATCTTATGTCCTTCAACATTCCCTTTGAGTGACCTGTCCTCTCTATTGTTTTTGAAACATATCAGGCATACAAAAGTGTTCCCTTTGCTTGGAATGCTCTTGTCCCATGTGGTTAACATTTTCACTTTCTTCAAGCTTCTGCATAAATGTCAGCTTCTCAATAAAGCTATCCTGACAATACTCTAAGCCTCCTTTCTCTGTTCTGATCCCCTTTTCTCTGCACTTTTCCCCCATGACACCACTCATTCCCTTCTTACAGACCACTTTTAAACATAAAGCTTATTTTATTTTATTTTTTTGGACCCACCATGTGGCTTGCAGGATCTCAGTTCCCCAACCAGGGATTGAACCTGGGCCATAGCAGTGAAAGCCCAGAATCCCAACCACTAGGCCACCAGGGAAATCTTGGTTATGCTTATTTTTATTGTTGGCATTTACCCATTGGAAGTTCAGTCTGATGAGAGCAGAGATTTTCATCACCCTATTGCTTTTTTTCCTGGTGTCTAAAACAGTGACTGGTATACATCAGGCACTCAATGAATATGAGTTCAATACATAAATGAAGAGCTTGCTGAAAGCATATGCAAAGTAGACTTTTCTCTTTATAGTATGCTTCCTTCCCTGTAGATATCTTGTTCATAGCACCTAATATACTGGCCAGTGTAGTCAAGCACTTGCATTTAAGCATTATCTTCCAAATGTCTATGAAAACATACTACCTGGATAGTTTGGCCATCATTTTCTTATCATGTAATAATATTTTATTATCTTAGTGTCATAGATTAGAGCAGCCAGACATAGTGAAAAACATACTATAGGAAAGAGCACTAGAAATATGTCATAGTGTGATAAATTACACATCCCAATAATTTGGACATTACTGGGATACACACACACACACACACACACACACACATACACTATAAAGGAGTAAGCTCCAAAAGCAATTGGGTTGTGAATATAAATTATAAGCCCTTAAAATCATGTAGAGGGCTTCCCTGGTGGTGCAGTGGTTGAGAATCTGCCTGCCAGTGCAGGGGACACGGGTTCGAGCCCTGGTCTGGGAAGATCCCACATGCCGCGGAGCAACTAGGCCCATGAGCCACAATTACTGAGCCTGCGTGCCTGGAGCCTGTACTCCGCAACAAGAGAGGCCGCGATAATGAGAGGCCCGCGCACCGCGATGAAGAGTGGCCCCCACTTGCCGCAACTAGAGAAAGCCCTCGCACAGAAATGAAGACCCAACACAGCCATAAATAAATTAATTAATTAATAAATTTAAAAAAATCATGTAGAAATAAAATTAATGACTTCAAAATCTGGATGTCAGAAATATTTGAACCCAATGAAATAATGGAGCCCTTGCAAAATGAACATTTTAAAAGTTTGCATACTTACTTATGATATTTACTAAAGAGCGCTCACCAAAAAGTATTTTCTACCAAGATGAAATCCATGAAAGCATCTGTCACATATCACATTTATTCAGTTGAACCATAGATAAAATCAATATATTTCTACAGGTGATAATTAAACTTAAGACTACTTAGAGCTAATATGTAATAAATGTACTCTGATAAACACTTTACATACATTACCTAATCCAATTCTAATAACAAATCCAAAGGTAGATTTATTATTATCCTCATTGCACAGATGAGAACATTAGGTTTAGAGAGAATAATAAATTGCCTGTGATAGCATGTATTAGAAGGACTTAGACTTAAACCTGGTGGTCTGACCTCTATGTTGGAGTGACCTAAAATATTTGTTCCAAAAACATGCAAGACCAAAAATATTTTTAAGGTAGGAAAGACCTGTATGCTTATTTGAAGGAAGACGAGAAATACCTCTATGTCTAGATCTTAGAGAATGATGGTATTTGGGAGAAAAAATAAGTCTCTGAGCATTCAGAAAGATGAGAGATTCACTCTTTTAGATACCACACCTGTAATTTTGTAGTGTTAAAGCTACCACCAGAGTTTGAAGACTTGAAAAATTCACAAAAATCGAATTCTATTTGAAGGTATTATACCAGGAAATCAACCTATTGTAACTAATATAAGAATTAAAGAAAAAAAATCAATACAGAATAATAAATAATAAAAATTTAATAATGAATGGTAGATAGAAGCTGTTTCTAAAAGCTTCTAATGGTTTCTAGAAGCTGTTTGGTGACACTACTGACCTACAGATAAGCTTGAGGCATTTACCCTGTGGCTGATAAAACAAGTTCATTGTCTACACTGTGTAGCTATATTGTCAAGTGAATTGAAAATATACATCATAAAGTGAAATCATCTTTGCCTAACTTTGAGCAAACCTCTAGAGGCTACTGAATCCTTTAGTGAAAGTAAAATGTTAATGTAAAGTTTTTAGATGTTAAGGAAACATACAATTCTATGGGCAAAGTATAGTACTGCACTATCTGCATAAAATGTTTGTGGGTTATCTCAGATAAACTATGTTGTCAAAGGAGGGTTATACTAAAATAACAGAAGAACATACACAATAATAAATGCCCATTTGTATATAACAATAACAAATTGAAGGAGTGAAATCATTGGATGGGGAAGGGAAGCAACGAAGTATTCTCTTAGATTTTCCATTTGCATAAATTATATCACAGAATGTTTCCTGTATGCTGATGGCAGTGCATTCAGCTGTAAGTTAACAGTTATTACTATGGCAAAATTGTGCCATTTGTAGTTATATAATGCAGGAGAAAAATGACTGAGATATAGAATACCAGGCATTACTAGGAGTAGCAATTTATCATTTTATCCATGAAAGGTTTTGAAATAATACACCAATAAAATAAGATGGAGCTTAAGATTGATTTTGTGAGGAATTAGGAAATTGAATGGAATCCATAGGAACGCAATGAGGGTTAGCAAATGAAAGAAGTATTTATAGGGAAGAGTTTGGATATAAACCAATGTTTCAAAATCTGTAAGTTTAGTTTTCTAACTGTAATAAAACTTTTATGATGTATACAAATTACAAAGGAAGATTTGGCTGAGCCTGTTGTTTCAGTCCCATGTGAGTTCAAACATAGATGTGGTGATTTTCTATGAATAATAAAATTCTATAAAGCACATTAAAAAACCTATAATATGTGTGAGACAAGTGTGGCAGTGGCAGGTGTGAGAAACTTACATTAACAAAGCCTATAGTAAAAATGAGAGTGAGAGAATTCACACTGATTATTTTTTCTAGACATAATGCATCTGCAAATATTTCTACCCTTGGTACTCTCAAGTGCATTTGAGTCTGCAGTAAGTTTTTACCCAGGCTAGAGTATATGGATATTTAAAACAATTTCAGAGAACATTGACTTGGAGGAATGCCACAATTACAGTGGATAAAAGTCAGAGAAATTTTGCAAATTTGCCTGTGTGAATACTTATTAAAGAAGAGAGACTAATTTTGTTATTTACCAATACTGTTAACAATTAATAACATCTTCATTGATAAATGATCTAGGATTATGATACAATAATTTCAATATAAATTTATGCTCAGAAATTTTGAGAGAAAGAAACTCTAATTTGGGGAGTGATGGAAAATAAAACAATACATTAAAATACATTCTAAATTATTTGCAAGAGGCCAGGATAAGTAGGGAAATGGTTGAATTCACAGATGGGAGAAAATAAAAGGTGCTTTGATCAAATGTTAGCAAAGAGAAGACAGTTGTTTCAAGTTCTTTAAGGAAGATAATGCTAGAGAGACTAAATTGTGTTAAAATTATATAACAAACATTATGTAATGAAAATTTATTTTAAATGCAGGTAAAATAGTCAAATAAAGGGAGAATTAAAGAAAGATATATTTGTCAATATACCATGAGGAAAGCAGATATCACTCTAAGCATATAGAAAGATCTTAATGGATAAAATTAGGTATAAAAGTGTTGGAAAAGATGTAAGTGTAAAAAGTAAGGATGAAAAGCTGTAGGGAAAACTACCTTCCCTCAGGGAAGGAAAAATAATAGGAATGCTGGCCACAACGAAGGATTCCTGCCACTGAGGCTTCTGGAGCATCTATGGATGCTGTGGCTGTTGGAATCCCATTGTTAAAGCTTTGCAGGAGCCAGAAGTCTCCAATCCACTATGCTGATCAGGCCTTTTTTTCTCAAATTTCCCAAAGCTTTTACTGTTATTGTTACTGCATAAGCCAGCCAATGGGTACTCTGCTCAGAGATTCCTGTGCTCACTGTTGTTGCTGCCACTGTCTGAACTGAGTCCATGGGAACTCTGCTATTGGCTGAGGCTTCTGGGAGGTCCTTCAGCTGCTCTATTGATAGCACACTGCCCAAGCAGGAAGCTGCTGTTGCTGCTACAGGACATATCAACAGAACCAGAAAATAAAAACATAATTCTTTCTCTCTTTCTCTCACCTCCAAATCTTTCTTCAGTGACTCCCATTAACTGGCAAGAAAGTATGAGAAATGTAGTTTTCATATTTCTAGACTCAGGTGATGACTAGGGAAACATGTAAAGGAAGATATAGAGATCAGAGCCAAAGACAAATAACAAACAGACAATGTACAATGCCTCAATTATTATTGTGAGAATTGAAAATAAATGAGAAATCTATTACAGTATCTGAGTTGACTGAAATGTTGTCATTTCTAATAGGTTAGACCCCATGGCTGGCAGAGGTAGAAATTATCTGGTACAGGGGAAGTAAAATGATACAGCTGTAAATAAAGATTCAGAAGATTAAAGGATCAATAGTCTGAGAGACTCAAGATATTTACTATGTATTCTAGAGGAAATCAATCTCAAGAACAGAGCAAAACAAAACAGAATTCAAACCTAGAGGAAGAAGAAATGCTCCATGGAGTTAAGTCACAAAAAGATAATGGTGTATACCCTGAAGGATAGGAAGATCATATGACTAGAGCAAAGTCTTATCAGTTGTGGTCTAGATTATTCAAATCTTTGAAAGCCAGTGAAAAAATTCTCAACTTGAGGTTCTGAAATTATTTATACAAAGTAGCTTTAATAACACCCTGCAAAATGTAGTTCTTATCTTACTTGCCCCATTAATTTGTGGCACTCTCTTTATATCTTGTTAAAGTATTTCATAGATTATATAACCTACTTATATCCACATATTAAAAAAAAATCACTATGAAGCCATAAGAAGCATAAAAGTGAAATAATAGAAAAGTAAATCAAAAGATAAGATGTGTTTCATATGTAGTAGCTCAGGCATGACAGCAGAAGACATAATAAAGATACATTAAAATCCCTTGTATATTTCTTGTTTGCTACTCCATTTTCACACTCCACCTTTCCACCTCATGCTATATGCCCGTGAGGAATGACTCACTTGGGATATATTAATAAGCTTCTTTACCATATGATTTTGCTGGAATTTATCAATGTAAGGCAACAGCAGGGGTCGGGTTGGTGGGGAGGAAAGGGGATGGGACATTAACTCTGTTTCCATCCCTGGTAGTTTGTCACAGGTTTGCTGCATCTAGGTACAGAATTTCACAGCCCTCTTCAAACAACTATTTTGTCTAGGTTTCAGGAACTGTTCTCTTCCTTGTTTCTTCAGGTCTAAAGTGGGCCTGACACTTTAAACTTATGGTTTTTGGATTTACTCTGCTATTAAGTAGAGATAACATCCCAAGATACTGTGGATTGTCAAAGTGGAAAAAAGTGAAGAAGGATAATACTCTCATAAATGATGAGTTGAATCTTATTTGTTTGCAACAAAATAATTTCCTATAAGTTCATGATTAAGTATTCCAATATACAGTTAATAGCTTGAAATCTTATATACTGACAGATACATTCAGATTTAACATATAAAATGACCTTGAGGAAAATTTACATCAATAGGTAACAGAGAATAGAGGATAGATTAGAAAAGGGAAGAGTAGAGAAGGTGATGAAGTGGTGGTAGTATAGATTTCTGGGAATAGTATCTGCTTTAGGACAAAAAACAACAAGCAAACCAAAAAATATATAGACATAGTCAAGATATCAAATGCTAAACTGAATATTTCAAAGTTTGGTAGTTAAATAACTAGTTGGTTTTTTGGAATAATAATATTCCCAAAATAAGTATGTGGTCATTTCATATTTATAAAATAGGACATAGGATGGTTCAATATGAAATGTTTTAAAATAATGCTTTATTTGTAGTATTAGAAAAATCATGTTACAATTTTTCAAGTGTCAGAACATTCCATAGTACCCACTACACTTGAAGAAACTGCCTGTAAGTTTTTTGTATTTGTAAATCTGCATTAAAAGAAAAATATGATGTAAAAAGTATAAGCCTTCTATGATAGCTAGCAATAACAGTGAAATTTTCTCCACATGTTAGAGCTCACAGTAGGAGCCCAAACTCATCTTTTGTATTGTTATGTCATTTCCAATCTTCTCCCTTTCTATTGCTATTATATAAATTTAATGGAGGCTGCCCTAGTGGTATGAGAATTTTTTCCCTTTTAAATTCAAGAAGGCTATTTATAAACTATTAGTTCACTAAGCCTTCTATAGCTCTTAATAGAAATATAAATATAGAAGAGAAAAATGATTAACAGTTACTTCATATCACCTCAAAGGGAAATTTGTGAGGTTTAATTGGATAATGTCTGCAAAGTTTTTCAATTCCTAGGAGAAAATAATGCATAATCATAAGAAGGAAAAGACACCACAGTAAAATTATACTAGGTAAGTAGCAATAAAGGTAGATTTTTGTTTGGATTCTGACAGACTAGCAATAGGATACTGATATGAATTGCTCTAAATGTCTCTTTCAAATGTTATCAGCAAGTACTCACAGAACTGTGAGCTATTATGGAAAGTGTGATAGACTGACAGAACTAGAGGAGGGCAGGTTCAAGTCCTTGCTTTTTTGTTATCAGTTGTAGGGTTCTAAGCCTGTTACGGAAATGCTCAGACACAGTTTCCTTAACTATAAAATAATGATAAAAATTCCTTTCTACCTCATGGGCTTTTTGTGAGGATCATATTTTTTAAAAGTTACGTGAAAGTATTTGGAAATCTTTTATATATATATATATATATATATACATATATATATATACTATATACTATATAGATATAGATACAGATATAGTATATATATATATATACTATATAGATATAGATACAGATATAGTATATATATATATATATATATATATATATATATATATATATATATATATATACTTGAATACTACTCAGTCATAAAAATAATGAAATCTTACCATTTGTGACAACGTGGGTGGACTTTGAGGGTATTATTCTAAGGGAAATAAATCTGACAGAGAACAACAAATAATACATGAATTCACTCATATGTGGAATCTAAACAAACAAAACAAAAGCAGAAACAAACTCAGATACAGTGAAGAGATTGCTAGTTATTGAGGGGAGAGTGAAAAAGGTGAAGGGGGTCAAATGTACAGTGATGGTTGGTAATTAGACCATTAGGGATGACCAGTTTGTAATGGGTACAGATGTCGAATTATAATGTTGTCCACCTGAAACGTATATAACTGTCTACACTATTGTACCTCAGTTTAAAAAAAAAAAAAGAATGTAGTATACACCCACAATGGAATATTATAAGATAAATAATACAGGGTGGTCTCATAGAATTTGCATGACCAGCAGGCATGTCGTTGAACTTGAACTACTCATTTATCTATCTGCTCAAGGTATTGTTGACCTCTTTTGATTGTGTATGGATATTGAAAGAGCATGTTTAAAGCTGAGAAGTTGAGCACCTGGGCACATGATGAAGGACAAGAGTTTAAGACAGTAGTTCTCAACACTGGCTGAATATTAAAATCATCTGTGGTCTCACAGCTAGAAATTCCTAATTACTTGGTATGCGGTGAGGTATAACATAAGAATTTTTTTAGAAGTTTCTGGGTAAATCCAGTATGCAACCAGGGTTGAGAATCACTGGCCAAAGTGTGCTGTACTCTGCCTCAGCTCCCCAGGAAGACTTGTGCTACAGGGACATGGTGAGAAGTTATTAATAAGGTCTATGCCATTTGCCTGCATTCACTGTGTTTCCACTGGTGATGTTTTCATTCCTTAGTTCTATCAAGAGTTTTTAATTTAAAAGAGAAATAAAAACATAGAAAAACAAAAATAGTTTGCTATAAATGGGATAGCTCAAAACATGAAACTCAAGTATATTTATTCTAAAAAAATAAAATACCTTCTGTTTATCTTTTTTTTGGGGGGGAGAGTCTGGGTCCCCATTAGGAATTTGCAATCACATTTCCAGGTGCATTTCTGTTCCCTAATTTCATCATTACTTCACAGAGAATGAAGATGATCTTTTTCTCTTCTTATCAACCTTTAAATAAATTTAGAAAATTTTTCTCTTCTTGTAATATCAGTTCATATAGTTCTTGCTACTATAGTGTCCTGAATCAAGAACAACAAAAACTGAACATGGCTATAATTTAGTTGATGTTTTCCCACTTTTTTAGTGGGAAAGTTAGCATCAATTCATCAATACAACATTTATAAGTGAAATAATGTCTTAGTATATTTCATTTCAATATTTATTTACAATTTATTTTTTTGATGCAATTTTTCCACTTAATGAAAAGCACAAATGTTAATATGAAATCTGATAAGTTTTGACAATTAAATACCAATGTAAGATATAGACTATAAAATCACTTTTAAATAGCTCTTTCATATTACTTCCCAGTCAAATTCTGTCATGTTTCTTTAGTTCTGCATCATATTATAAATGAGATTATTTTTTGCTCAGCACAATCCATATGGTTTATCAAATTTGTTGCATAAATCTGCAGTCCATTTCCTTTTTATTTCTGAGTGGTATTACATTTTATGGATGTGATACAATTTGGTTATCAATTTTACTGTTAACAGATATTTGTGTTGTTTCATTTTTGACTATTATTAAAGCTGAAATCAGCATTCTTATACAAGTTTTGTGGAAGTATATTTTAATTTCTCATGGATAAAAACCAGAAGTGTTATTATACAACTTTATGATAAAATTTCCTAAATTTTCTTCTAATGGTATTACTATTTACATTCACAACAACAATATATGACAGTTCCACTTGTTCCATATTTGTGAGAATGTGAGATAGTATTTTCTCATTTTTGTTTTAATTAGCATTTCCCTGATGAATAATGATATTGAAAAATTCTTGCTATGTTTACTAACCCTTCATATATTTTTTATGAAGTATTTGTTTCAAGATCTTGCCCATTTTAATGTGTTGTTTGTGTTTTATTATGGAGTTGTAGAATTTTTTTAAATAAGTTTTGGATTCAAGAACTTAGTCAAATGTTCATTACATGTATATTTTCTTTCAATGGTTTGTATAACAACTTTACTTAACCTGTTTTTGTGAGTAAAAGTTTTGTTCTAATAATATTTTAAAATTTTTGATGAATTCGATTTAATTGCTATTTTCTCATGTTTTTTTCTGTATAATGTCTAAGGATTTTTATTATCTTATAAAATATCTTTTATACATTTATTTATAGACCTCTGATTTATCTTCAATTATTTTTTCTGTATCTTATGAGGTAGTTGCCGAGGTTTATTTTTTATCCATACAAATATTTATTTGTTTTGACACTATTTGCTTCAAATATTTTCATTTATTCACTGAATTATTTTAACCCCAATAAAATCAGTTTGTCATATGAACATGGGTCTATTTGTGAATTGTATTCTGTTCCATTTGTGTATTTGTCTATTACTGTACCAATACTGTACTATTTGGATTATGATATCTTTGTAGTACATGTTGAAGTCGGGTAGTTATGACATCCAACTTTGTTGTTCTTTTTCAAGACATTTTTAGGTAACTGACATAACATCAATTTTAAAGTCAGCTTGATAATTTCTATTTTTTTAAGAAGGCTGCCAAATTTGATTAAAATAATGATGAATTTATTGATCAATTTGGTGAGAATTGATATTTTAACAATAGTTAGATTTCCATCAAAGAAAACAGTATAGCTTTCATTTATTTAGGCCTCTTTGATTTTTCTTGACATTATTTTGTAGGTTCCCTTTAGATGATCCTTTTAAGAATTTTTCCAATTAAAGAAATTAAAGCTAGTTTAAATTGATGTATTTCTAATTTTATATAATTAATATATGGAAATAATTGATTTTCATACTTGACCTTGTATGTTGCT
Source organism: Eubalaena glacialis (assembly GCF_028564815.1). Taxonomy (NCBI): domain Eukaryota; kingdom Metazoa; phylum Chordata; class Mammalia; order Artiodactyla; family Balaenidae; genus Eubalaena; species Eubalaena glacialis. The sequence continues at coordinate 46,256,894 of NC_083725.1, read as the reverse complement.
AAATTCACTTATTAGTTCTTATCTATTTTAATAAAGATTTTGTAAAGTTTTGGTATTAAAAATGTCTGTATATACAGAGAGTTTTACTTCTTTTTTCAAATTGTGCTTTTATAAAAATTCTTTTATTTCACGAAGATTCCTAGGACAACATTTAATAGAAATAGTGAGAGTGGGCAGTCTTACTCTCTTTGTGATTTCATGAGGAAAGTGTCCAGTATTTTCCCATTAAAATTTGTGCTAGCTATAGGTTTTAGGTCCAGGAAGTCTTTCTTATTTTTGCTTTGCTATGAGTTTTATCTGAAATGGGATATAAAGGTGTTGAATACCTTTTCTTCATTAATTGATATAACCTTAACTTTTTTTGTTTAAAATTTGATATAGTGATTATATTCACTAATTTTCAAAATTTAAACCAAATTATTTTCCTAGGATAAAACCAATTCAATTATTATATATTTAGTTTTTATATGTTGTTAGATTTGATTTGCTTATATTTTATGAAATATTTTTTCAAAAATTTTCATGATTTTCCTTCTTATAATATCTGTTAGATTTTGGGTTATATCAATCTCATAGAAAATTCTGGGATAGATATGTTGTTTCCTTCCCACCTATTTTCTGAAGTATTTTTGTAACATTGATGTTATTTCTTTCCTAAAATAGTTGAGAGGTTTCAACATTTTAGTGTAGAGTATTATTCTTGCTCTTTTATGTTTATTTAGCTTACTTTGTTATCCATGGTCTAATATTTGAGTCAAATGTCATTTTTGCATTCATGTATTTGTAGTACTCAAATTCCAGTGGATTATTTTAATACTAGTACAGGAAATTCATTTATTAAATACCTGCTATGTGCCAGACCTTGTACTATGTACTATGCATATACGAACTCATTTAAAACCCTGAGTTAGTCTGCAAGTCATATATCAGCATTTTATTGATGCAGAGATTCAGAAGCAGATTTATTATGTAACCTAACTACAGTTATACTTTCATTAAGTAAGAAATCCAGACCCCAATCAAGGTTGGTCTCACTGCATGGTCCAGACTCCTTACATCACACTGTGATTTTAAGGTAACCTATGTGAATAAATATCACAATAGGTTGCTTGATTCTTTTCACTGTTTGTATATTAACTTAGTCCCAGGAATTCAGAAGGAGAGAGGGATTCAATGACCATTTTCAAAGTACTATATTTACCTGGAAGTTCTATAATTAATTTGCTAAAACTTAATTAAGGCTTATTTCTTTCTGTTCTCAAATGAAATACCCAGTCCCTTCAAATACCTATTCTGTTAGTTAGTGATTAGACTGATGAGGAAGTTAATCCCTACTTGTCTCCTTACTCATTTGAAGACAGTTATCAGAAAAGCAACATCTCTATCCTGGCATATGAAATAATCAATTATGTAGAGATTTATTATTAAATTTGCATTTCCTTGTTTTATGTTCAAAACTTGTCCTTGAAATGTATATGAAAAATTGTGGGCCCAGACAACAAGAATACTTCATCTCGTCTTTTAACTTTTATATATCTTCCTACTGCAAAATAGTAGGATTACTTTATATCTAGGTATGTTCCCTTCTGAAAAACTTGGGTGACTAGCTATCAAAGTATCAGTATTTCTATGTATATTGTTTTTGCTCTTTCTACCTTAGGTAATATAATTATCTTATGTCACTTGATTTTTTTTCTTTCTAAATGCCATTAAGTTGGACAATAATTTAAGTTATTCAATGTTGAACTGCACAGAGTAGTCAACTACTTATATAAAGTGGTAAATGTAAAGCAAGTTATTAAAAAACATTAAATATTTAAAAGGTGAAAATGATAAATGTTATTTTCCTAATAATAATGTTCAAGTAATGGCATTCACAATGATGTTTGGAATATAGCACCAAAGAAGTAAAATTACTTTTGTTTTATGATGTCCAATAAAACTTCAAATTCTCTGTTGCATTAAACCAAGAATTTTTAATAACTGAGAATAAATAGAATTCTATTATTTTCATCCTGAGACAGAGTTTAAGGTTACCAAATTGAGATCATCTTGCAATCTCATTTTATGAGCTGTTTGAAAATCCACTTTTAAAAGGTGCTGTTATCATAGAGAGCTAATAAAAGAGGTTAAGTCCACGTCAAGTACTTTTGAAATTTAATTGAATATGATAATTTGAAGCTTATATGGAGTCTCTTTCTATATTTTCTTTTTGAATACTATACCTTTGTATTTCACACCATTGCAATAAGAACACATTCATGAGTGTACTATGCAATTTTATCAAATAATTGAACATTTTTGGATGCAAGACTTTTACTCCTTTAATTTCTCTACAGCAACTAACACTGTTCTAGATCTTCTGTATAAGCCAAACAAATATTTATTGACTATGCTCCATACTTCCTTTAACAAAATCCATGTCTTATAATTACTAGAATATTTAAAATGTTTATTTGATTAAAACAATACTTTAGATATCTGTAGATCACTTGATCAACTTTCATGTGCAAATTCTCTATGCATCCTTTTGTGGGCTTTTGGAGTTATTGAACCAGCAACAGATAGTATAGGTCTCAGATGAGATAAAATGAGAATTTGCAAAAAGATCATAAAGCAATTTCTAACCTAAGTAGCAACAGTCTTTGGCAAACAATGGCTTGATTAAAGCATCTTTTATCTACCCAATAGCCCTTAGAAATAAACACACTTGGATTTTACACACAACCAAAAGTTACATACCATTAGTAAGATTCTCACTTTAACCAACTAGTAAGCACTGTAATTATATCAAATCTGAACAAAAATAATCACTTCTTTCATCAAAACGTCTATCAGGATGACAAATAGTTAAGTGAGAAATTATGGCAACGTGGGATAAATTTAACAATTGGTAAAGTAGCAGGGTTAATAGAGCCTGTAGCAGGACTAACATATTCTGGAATGAAAGATGGGGAGCCTTCCTGCAGCAAATAATATCAAAATATCAAATAGTATTTGAGGACAAATATAAATAAAGTAGGTGAAGTGTTTATGTAAGAAATATATGTTCAAGGCATAATGTGATCAATTGTTTGTATGGAAAAAAGAACAAGATGTTGAAAGAAATAAGTGGCTCAAGATGAATTTGTTGTGGGAGTGGTGGTGTGATGAATTGGGAGATTGGGATTGACATGTATACACTGATGTGTATAAAATGGATGACTAATAAGAACATGCTGTATAAAAAAAATTAAATTAAATTAAAAAAAAGAAAAGAAAATCAGCTATACCCCATTATAAAAATAAATTACAAAAAAAAAAAGATGAATTTGTTACATATTTGCATCATGTATAGGAGTGGGTAGGCATTTGCCAAAAAATTACCTAGAAAGGAATGTATGGATATATCACAGGAAGTTTATATTTTTGTTGATGTATTTATAAAATATCCTTTGCTGTGGGAATGTCTGATCTTTCAGAAAATTAGTAATCATATTTTTCACTTTCAATAAGATCATAGTATGTTTTCCACCATGACATCGATACTCACTGCCTTCAACTTGTACCCTCATACTCTCTTTGTTTTTTTTTTAATCTTTTGGTCTTTGTTCACCAGTCTTTTAATAAGTCACACTTCTTTTTGTACTAGCCAATATTACCTTTCATGTTTACTTGCTGATCCTTTAAAATCACCAAGTTTTTTGCATCTGCTTTCTTACATGTGATTTTGCCTCATGATTGATATTTTTCCCTAAGAGAGAAATGAAATAAGAAAAGAAAAAGGAGAAAAACTGGAATAATTATTTTACTTTCATGAGCTAGCAATGAGAAGAGATGAGAGTTCAGGGGTGTGGATCAAACCAACATAATTCTTTGTCAAAACACTCAATGAATAACACAAATTAAGTATTTGAAAATCTTTTTCTTTGAGGGAAATGAGGCATGATTGTTAATGGACATAGAGTTATTTTCAGAGTTATGAAATGTTCTAAAATTGTGGCAATAGTTGCATAATTCTGTGAAAATACTAAAAGCCATTGAATTGTGTACTTTAATGAGTGAATTGTATGGTATGTGAATTACATATCAACAAGGCTTTAAAAAAATAATCTTTTTAAACTAAAAATTTGAGTAATGTGTAAGAAAAATATGATTATAATGACAGCCATATACTAATCTGTCCATAACTTACTGTTGAAAGCTATATATTAAAAATACTACAAGATTGTGTCCCTAAATTCTGCCATCTAGGGAGCACCCAATCTAATTCTTCATCCACTATAATTAGTTCTAACTTATAAAACACCTACTAAAATAAGTAGGTTTCTATGTGATCCATTTAATACACAAAGAGCTATTATAAAATAAAATTGCCAAAAATAATTTTGGTAACACTACAAACGCTAAAAACTTTAAATTTTATTTTAAAATAATTATATATTAATGGAATTTATTTTCACACGTCTTCATAGAACTGAGAAGAACCTTGGTTTCTTGTAGAATTCTGTTAAGGGAACAAATGAAGTACCACAGCTCTAGCCACACAATACTCATTCAGACACTGATAGGGGTATAAATGTTGCATGAATAGAACAAAGCTGCTGAGAAAGGAAATAAACTTTTTATTCAATTAATTAGTAAAATACAAAATTTTTTATTGTATAAGCTCATGTTTTAGCTTTTAATGTTTTATATCTGTAGCCTTATGTGTGGAGAAGTTTATTTATAACTTTAACTCATATTTATTTTCTGAATATTTCCCCATAATAATGTACGTTTATGAATTTGACTTGCAGATGTCTATGTGTATAGTTTCTCTATCAGAACAATAGTAACGATATACTAATAACAACAGCAATCACACATATAGCATTTACTTTGTGCTAGGCATTATCTAAAGTGCTTTACATATATTAACCAAATTAATCTTCACAATAAATTGTGATATAAATATTAGCATTGGTGACATTTACATCTAAGGAACTGTGGGACAGAGAAGTTAAATAACTTGCTCAAATATATACAACAGTGAGGGGTTGGTTAAGATGGATTTCAACCCAGACAATTTTATCAAAATCCCTGTCTTATATTCTCAATACACATGAAGTAGATTATGTTGAATTTGAAAACTTGAAAAGGAGGGATTGCCATTTCTCACCACTACCCAAATATCCCATCTTGCTATTATTGCCTTTTGTCTTTCTTTAGCTTCTTTCCCCTACTCAAATGTCCTCTGCATTTTACATACAAAATCAGTACTAAACTAACAAGACTTAGATTGAATTATATGTTCTTTTTTTTTTTTAACACATTTATTGGAGTACAATTGCTTTAAAACGTTGTGTTAGTTTCTGCTCTATAACAAAGTGAATCAGCTATACGTATATATATATTCCCATACTCCCTCCTTCTTGTGTCTCCCTCCCACCGTCCCTATCCCACCCTTCTATGTGATCACAAAGCACCGAGTTGATTTCCCTGTGCTATGCGGCTGCTTCCCACTAGCTATCTATTTTATGTTTGGTAGTGTGTATATGTCCGTGCCACTCTCTAACTTCGTCCCAGCTTACACTTCCCCCTCCCTGTGTCCTCAAGTCCATTCTCTACATCTGCGTCTTTATGCCTGTCCTGCCCCTAGGTTCTTCAGAACCATTTTTTTCCCATATATATGTATTAGCACACGGTATTTGTTTTTCTCTTTCTGACTTACTTCACTCTGTATGACAGACTCTAGGTCCATCCACCTCACTACAAATAAGTCAATTTTGCTTCTTTTTATGGCTGAGTAATATTCCATTGTATATATGTGCCACATCTTCTTTATCCATTCATCTGTTGATGGACACTTAGGTTGCTTCCATGTCCTGGTTATTGTAAATAGTGCTGCAATGAACATTGGGGTACATAATTCTTTTCAAATTATGGTTTTCTCAGGGTATATGCCCAATAGTGGGATTGCTGGGTCGTATGGCAGTTCTATTTTAGTTTTTTAAGGAACCTCCATACTGTTCTCCATAGTGGCTGTACCAATTTACATTCCCACCAACAGTGCAAGAGGGTTCCCGTTTCTCCACACACTCTCCAGCATTTATTGTTTGTAGATTTTTTGATGACGGCCATTCTGACTGGTGTGAGCTGATACCTCATTGTAGTTTTGAGTTGCATTTCTCTAATGATTAATGATGTTGAGCATTCTTTCATGTGATTGCTGGCAATCTGTATATCGTCTTTGGAGAAATGTCTGTTTAGGTCTTCTGCCCATTTTTGGATTGGGTTGTTTGTTTTTCTGATATAAAGCTTCATGAGCTTCTTGTATATTTTGGAAATTAATCCTTTGTCAGTAGCTTAGTTTGCAAATATTTTCTCCCATTCTGAGAGTTGTCTTTTCATCTTGTTTATGGTTTCCTTTGCTGTACAAGGCTTTTAAATTACATTAGGTCTCACTTGTTTATTTTTGTTTTTATTTCCATTTCTCTAGGACGTGAGTCAAAAAGTATTTTGCTATGATTTATGCAAAAGAGTGTTCTGCCTATGTTTTCCTCTAAGAGTTTATAGTGTCTGACCTTACATTTTGGTCTTTAATCCATTTTGAGTTCATTTTTGTGTATGGTGTTAGGGAGTGTTCTAATTTCATTCTTTTACATGTAGCTGTCCAGTTTTCCCAGAACCACTTACTGAATAGGCTGTCTTTTCTCCATTGTTTATTCTTGCCTCCTTTATCAAATATAAAGTGACCATATGTGCATGGGTTTATCTCTGGGATTTCTATCATGTTCCATTGATCTATATTTCTGTTTTTGTGCCAGTACCATACTGTCTTGATTACTGTAGCTTTGTAGTATAGTCTGAAGTCTGGAAGCCTGATTCATCCAGCTTCTTTTTTTCTTTCTCAAGATTGCTTTGATGATTTGGAGACTTTTGTGTTTCCATACAAATTTTGAAATTTTTTGTTCTAGTTCTGTGAAAAATGCCATTGGTAGTTTGATAGGGATTATATTGAATCTGTAGATTGCTTTGGGTAGTATAGTCATTTTCACAATGTTGATTCTTCCAATCCAAGAACATGGTATATCTCTCCATCTGTTTGTATCATCTTTAATTTCTTTCATCAGTGTCCTATAGCTTTCTACATACAGGTCTTTTGTCTCCTTACATAGGTTTATTCCTAGGTATTTTATTCTTTTTGTTGCAATGGTAAATGGGAGTCTTTCCTTAATTTTAATTCATTGATTAGCTCCAGTAGTTTTCTGGTATCATCTTTAAGATTCTCTATCTATAGTATCGTATCATCTGCATACAGTGACAGTTTTACTTCTTCTTTTCCAATTTGGATTCCTTTTATTTCTTTTTCTTCTCTGATTACTGTGGCTAAAACTGCCAAAACTATGTTGAATAACAGTGGTGAGAGTGGGTAACCTTGTCTTGTTCCTGATCCTAGTCTAAATGCTTTCGGTTTTCTCACCACTGAGAATGATGTTGGCTGTGGGTTTGTCATATATGGCCTTTATTATGTTGAGGTAAGTTCCCTCTATGCCTACTTTCTGGCAGGTTTGTATCATAAATGGGTGTTGAATTTTGTTGAAAACTTTTTCTTCCTCTTTTGAAATCATCATATGATTTTTAATCCATCAATTTGTTAATATGGTGCATCACATTGATTGATTTGCGTATACTGAAGAATCCTTGCATTTCTGGGATAAACCTCACTTGATCATGGTGTATGATCCTTTTAATGTGCTCTTGGATTCTGTTTCCTAATATTTTGTTGAGGATTTTTGCATCTATGTTCATCAGTGATATTGGCCTGTACTTTTCTTTTGTGTGACATCTTTGTCTGGTTTTGTATCAGGGTGATAGTGGCCTTGTAGAATGAGTTTGGGAGTGTTCCTCCCTCTGCTCTATTTTGGAAGAGTTTGAGAAGGATAGGTATTAGCTCTTCTCTAAACGTTTGATAGAATTCGCCTGTGAAGCCATCTGGTCCTGGACTTTTGTTTGGTGGAATATTTTTAATCACAGTTTCAATTTCAGTGCTTGTGATTGGTCTGTTTATATTTTCTATTTCTTCCTCGTTCAGTCTTGGAAGGTTGTGCTTTTCTAAGAATGTGTCCATTTATTCCGGGTTGTCCATTTTTTTGGCATATAGTTGCTTGTAGTAATCTCTCATGATCCATTGTATTTCTGCAGTGTCAGTTGTTACTTCTCCTTTTTCATTTCTAAATGTGTTGATTGGAGTCTTCTACCATTTTTCTTGATGAGTCTGGCTAATGGTTTATCAGTTTTGTTTATCTTCACAAAGAACCAGCTTTTAGTTTCATTGATATTTGCTATAATTTCCTTCATTTCTTATTCATTCATTTCTGATCTGATCTTTATGATTTCTTTCCTTCTGCTATCTTTGAGGGTTTTTGTTCTTCTTTCTCTAATTGCTTTAGGTGTAGGGTTTGGATGTTTATTTGAGATGCTTCTTCTTTCTTGAGGTAGGATTTTATTGCTGTAAACTTCCCCTTTAGAACTGCTTTTGCTGCATCACATAGGTTTTGGGTTCTCGTGTTTTCATTGTCATTTGTTTCTAGGTATTTTTTTACTTCTTCTTTGATTTCTTCAGTGATCTCTTGGTTATTTAGTAGTGTATTGTTTAGCTTCCATGTCTTTGTATTCTTTAGTTTTTTTCCTGTAATTGATATCTAGTTTCGTAGCATTGTGGTCAGAAAAGATACTTGATACTTGATACTTAAATTTACCAAGGCTTGATTTGTGACCCAAGAAATTGTTTGTTCTGGAGAGTGTTTCATAAGCACTTGAGAAGGAAGTGTATTCCGTTGTTTTTGGATGGAATATCCTATAAATATCAATTAAGTCCATCTTGTCTAATGTATAATTTAAAGCTGTGTTTCCTTATGTGTTTTCATTCTGGATGATCTGTCCATTGGTGAAAGTGGCATGTTAAAATCCCCAACTATTACTGTGTTACTGTCAGTTTCCCCTTTTATGGCGGTTAGCATTTGCCTTATGTATTGAGGTGCTCCTATGTTGGGTGCATAAATATTTACAATTGTTTTATCTTCTTCTTGGATTGATCCCTTGATCATTCTGTAGTGTCCTTCATTGTCTCTTGTAATAGTCTTTATTTTAAAGTCCACTTTGTCTGATATGAGAATTGCTACTCCAGCTTTCTTTTGATTTTCATTTACAAGGAATATCTTTTTCCATGCCCTCACTTTCAGTCTGTATGTGTCCCTAGGTCTGAAGTGGGTCTTTTGTAGACAGCATAAATACAGGTCTTGTTTTTGTATCCATTCAGCCAGTCTATGTCTTTTGGTGGGAGCATTTAATCCATTTACATTTAAGGTAATGATTGATATGTATGTTCCTATTACCATTTTCTAATTGTTTTGGGTTTGTTTTTGTAGGTATTTTCCTTCTCTTGTGGTTCCTGCCTAGAGAAGTTCCTTTAGAATTTGTTGTAAAGCTGGTTTGGTGGTGCTGAATTCTCTTAGCTTTTGCTTGTCTGTAAAGGTTTTAATTTCTCCATTGAATCTGAATGAGATCCTTGCTGAGTAGAGTAATTTTGGTTGTAATCTTTTTCCCTTTCATCACTTTAAATATGTCCTGCCACTCACTTCTGGCTTGCAGAGTTTCTGCTGAAAGATCAGCTGTTAACCTTATGAGGATTCCCTTGTATGTTATTTGTTGCTAATCCCTTGCTGTTTTTAATATGTTTTTCTTTGTATTTAAGTTTTGATAATTTGATTAATATATGTCTTGGCATGTTTCTCCTTGTATTTATCCTGTAAGGGGCTCTCTGTGCCTACTGGACTTGTATAGCTCTTTCCTTTCACATATTAGGGAAGTTTTCAACTCTAATCTCTGCAAATATTTTCTCAGTCTCTTTCTTTTTCTCTTCTTCTTCTGGGACCCCTATAATTCGAATGTTGGTGTGTTTAATGTTGTTCCAGAGGTCTCTGAGACTGTCCTCAATTCTTTTCATTCTTTTTTCTTTATCCTGACCTGTGGTAGTCATTTCCACTATTTTATCTTCCAGGCCACTTATCCATTTTTCTGCCATTGATTCCTTCTAGAGAATTTTTAATTTCATTTATTGTGTAGTTTATCATAGTTTGTTTGCTCTTTAGTTCTTCTACTTCTTTGTTAAATGTGTCTTTTATTTTCTCCATTCTATTTCCAAGAATTTGGATCATCTTTACTATCATTTCTCTGAATTCTTTTTCAGGTAAACTGCCTATTTCCTCTTCATTTATTTGGTCTAGTGGGTTTTTACTTTGCTCCTTCATCTGCTGTGTATTTCTCTGTCTTCTCATTTTGCTTAACTTACTGTGTTTGGGGTCTCCTTTTCACAGCTTGCAGGTTTGTAGTTCCCGTTGTTTTTAGTGTCTGCCCCCAGTGGGTAAGGTTTATTCAGTGGCTTGTGTAGGCTTCCTTGTGGAGGGGACTGGTGCCTGTGTTCTGATGGATGAGGCTGGATCTTGTCTTTCTGGTGGGCAGGACCACATCTGGTGTGTGTTTGAGGTGTCTCTGAGATTATTATGTTTTTAAGCAGCCTCTCTGCTAATGGGTGGGGGTGTGTTCCTGTCTTGCTAGTTGTTTGGCATGGGGTGTCCAGCACTGGAGCTTGCTGGTCATTGAGTGGAGCTTGGTCTTAGCACTGAGATGGAGATCTCTGGGAGAGCTCTCACCAATTGATATTAAAAGGGGCTAGGAGGTCCTGGTGGTCCACTGTCCTCAACTCAGCTCTCCCACTTCAGAGGCTCAGGCCTGACACTCGGCCAGAGCACCAAGAGCCTGTCAGTCATGTGGCTCAGAAGAAAATGGAGAAGAGAGGATTAACCAAGATGGCGGAGTAGAAGGACGTGCTCTCACTCCCTCTTGCGAGAGCACCAGAATCACAACTGGCTGCTGGACAATCATCAACAGGAAGACACTGGACTTCACCAAGGAGGATACCCCACGTCCAAGGACAGAGGAGAAGCCACAGTGAGACGGTAGGAGGGGCGCAATCAGAGTAAAATCAAATCCCATAACTGCTGGGTGGGTGACTCACAGACTGGCAAGCACTTATACCACAGAAGTCCACCCACTGGAGTGAACGTTCTGAGCCCCACGTCAGGCTTCCCAACCTGGGGGTCCGGCAACGGGAGGAGGAATTCATAGAGAATCAGACTTTGAAGCCTAGTGGGAATTGATTGCAGGACTTCGACAGGACTGGGGGAAACAGAGACCCCACTCTTGGAGGGCGCACACAAAATAGTTTGTGCATTGGGACCCAGGGGAAGGAGCAGTGACCCTGGGGGAGACTGAACCAGACATAACTGCTGGTGTTGGGGGGTCTCCTGCAGAGGCGGGGGCTGGCTCTGTTTCACCGTGGGGACAAGGACACTGGCAGCGGAGGTTCTGGGAAGTACTCCTTGGTGTGAGCCCTCCCAGAGTCTGCCATTAGCCCCACCAAAGAGCCCGGGTAGGCTCCAGTGTTGGGTTGCCTCAGGCAAAACAACCAACAGGGAGGGAACCCAGCCCCACCCAGCAACAGTCAAGTGGATTAAAGTTTTACGGAGCTCTGACCGCCACAGCAACAGTCAGCCCTACCCACCTCCAGAGCCTCCCATCAAGCCTCTTAGATAGCCTCAACCACCAGAGGGCAGACAGCAGAAGCAAGAAAAACTACAGTCCTGCAGCCTGTGGAACAGAAACCACATTTACAGAAAGATAGACAAGATGAAAAGGCAGAGGGCTATATACCAGATGAAGGAACAAGAAAAAACCCCAGAAAAACAACTAAATGAAGTGGAGATAGGCAACCTTCCAGAAAAAGAATTCAGAATAATGATAGTGAAGATGATCCAGGACCTTGGAATAAGAATGGGGGCAAAGATTGAGAAGATGCAAGAAATGATTAACAAAGACCTAGAAGAATTAAAGAACAAACAAACAGAGATGACCAATACAATAACTGAAATGAAAACTACACTAGAAGGAATCAATAGCAGAATAACTGAGGCAGAAGAATGGATAAGAGACCTGGAAGACAGAATGGTGGAATTCACTGCTGCGGAACAGACTAAAGAAAAAAGAATGAAAAGAAATGAAGACAGCCTAAGAGACCTCTGGGACAACATTAAACACAACAACATTCGCATTATAGGGGTCCCAGAAGGAGAAGAGAGAGATAAAGGACCAGAGAAAATATTTGAAGAGATTATAGTCGAAAACTTCCCTACAATGGGAAAGGAAATAGCCACCCAAGTCCAGGAAGCACAGAGAGTCCCATACAGGATAAACCCAAGGAGAAGCATGCCAAGACACATAGTAATCAAAGTGGCAAAAATTAAAGACAAAGAAAAATTATTGAAAGCAGCAAGGGAAAAATGACAAATAACATACAAGGGAACTCCCATAAGGTTAACAGCTGATTTCTCAGCAGAAACTCTACAAGCCAGAAGGGAGTGGCATGATATACTTAAAGTGATGAAAAGGAAGAACCTACAACCAAGATTACTCTACCCGGCAAGGATCTCATTTAGATTTGATGGAGAAATCAAAAGCTTTACAGACAAGCAAAAGCTAAGAGAATTCAACACCACCAAACCAGCTCTACAACAAATGTTAAAGGAACTTCTCTAAGTGGGAAAAACAAGAGAAGAAAAGGACCTACAAAAACAAACCCAAAACAATTAAGAAAATGGTCATAGGAACATACATATCGATAATTACCTGAAATGTGAATGGATTAAATGCTCCAGCCAAAAGACACAGGCTTGCTGAATGGATACAAAAACAAGACCCATATATATGTTGTCTACAAGAGACCCACTTTAGACCTAGGGACACATACAGACTGAAAGTGAGGGGATGGAAAAAGATATTCCATGCAAATGGAAATCAAAAGAAAGCTGGAGTAGCTATACTCATATCAGATAAAATAGACTTTAAAATAAAGAATGTTACAAGAGACAAGGAAGGACACTACATAATGATCAAGGGATCAATCCAAGAAGAAGATATAACAATTATAAATATATATGCACCCAACATAGGAGCACCTCATTACATAAGGCAACTGCTAACAGCTATAAAAGAGGAAATTGACAGTAACACAATAATAGTGGGGGACTTTACCACCTCACTTACACCAATGGACAGATCATCCAAAATGAAAATAAATAAGGAAACAGAAGCTTTAAATGACACAATAGACCAGATAGATTTAATTGATATTTATAGGACATTCCATCCAAAAACAGCAGATTACACGTTCTTCTCAAGTGTGCACGGAACATTCTCCAGGATAGATCACATCTTGGGTCACAAATCAAGCCTCAGCAAATTTAAGAAAATTGAAATCATATCAAGCATCTTTTCTGACCACAACGCTATGAGATTAGAAATGAATTACAGGGGAAAAAACGTAAAAAACACAAACACATGGAGGCTAAACAATACGTTACTAAATAACCAAGAGATCATTGAAGAAATCAAAGAGGAAATCAAAAAATACCTAGAGACAAATGACAATGAAAACACGACGACCCAAAACCTATGGGATGCAGCAAAAGCAGTTCTAAGAGGGAAGTTTATAGCTATACAAGCCTACCTAAAGAAACAAGAAAAATCTCAAGTAAACAATCTAACCTTACACCTAAAGAAACTAGAGAAAGAAGAACAAACAAAACCCAAAGTTAGCAGAAGGAAAGAAATCATAAAGATCAGAGCAGAAATAAATGAAATAGAAACAAAGAAAACAAGAGCAAAGATCAATAAAACTAAAAGCTGGTTCTTTGAGAAGATAAACAAAATTGATAAGCCATTAGCCAGACTCATCAAGAAAAAGAGGGAGAGGACTCAAATCAATAAAATCAGAAATGAAAAAGGAGAAGTTACAACAGACACCACAGAAATACAAAGCATCCTAAGAGACTACTACAAGCAACTTTATGCCAATAAAATGGACAACCTGGAAGAAATGGACAAATTCTTAGAAAGGTATAACCTTCCACGACTGAACCAGGAAGAAGCAGAAAATATGAACAGACCAATCACAAACACTGAAATTGAAACTGTGATTAAAAATCTTCCAACAAACAAAAGTCCAGGACCAGATGGCTTCACAGGTGAGTTCTATCGAACATTTAGAGCAGAACTAACACCCATCCTTCTCAAACACTTCCAAAAAATTACGGAGGGAGGAACACTCCCAAACTCATTCTATGAGGCCACCATCACCCTGATACCAAAACCAGACAAAGACACTACAAAAAAAGAAAATTACAGACCAATATCACTGATGAATATAGATGCAAAAATCCTCAACAAAATACTAGCAAACAGAATCCAACAACACATTAAAAGGATCATACACCACGATCAAGTGGGATTTATCCCAGGGATGCAAGGATTCTTCAATATACGCAAATCAATCAATGTGATACACCATATTAACAAATTGAAGAATAAAAACCATATGATCATCTCAATAGATGCAGAAAAAGCCTTTGACAAAATTCAACACCCATTTATGATAAAAACTCTCCAGAAAGTGGGCATAGAGGGAACCTACCTCAACATAATAAAGGCCATATATGACAAACCCACAGCAAACATCATTCTCAACGGTGAAAAACTGAAAGCATTTCCTCTAAGATCAGGAACGAGACAAGGATGTCCACTGTCACCACTATTTTTCAACATAATTTTGGAAGTCCTAGCCACGCCAATCAGAGAAGAAGAAGAAATAAAAGGAATACAAATTGGAAAAGAAGAAGTAAAACTGTCACTGTTTGCAGATGACATGATACTATACATAGAGAATCCTAAAACTGCCACCAGAAAACTGCTAGAGCTAATTAATGAATATGGTAAAGTTGCAGGATACAAAATTAATGCACAGAAATCTCTTGCATTCCTATACACTAATGATGAAAAATCTGAAAGAGAAATTATGGAAACACTCCCATTTACCATTGAAACAAAAAGAATAAAATACCTAGGAATAAACCTACCTAGGGAGACAAAAGGCCTGTATGCAGAAAACTATAAGACACTGATGAAAGAAATTAAAGATGATACCAACAGATGGAGAGATATACCATGTTCTTGGATTGGAAGAATCAACATTGTGAAAATGACTATACTATCCAAAGCAATCTACAGATTCAATGCAATCCCTATCAAATTACCAATGGCATTTTTTATGGAGCTAGAACAAATCATCTTAAAATTTGTATGGAGACACAAAAGACGCCGAATAGCCAAAGCAATCTTGAGGGAAAAAAACGGAGCTGGAGGAATCAGACTCCCTGACTTCAGACTATACTACAAAGCTACAGTAATCAAGACAACATGGTACTGGCACAAAAACAGAAACATAGATCAATGGAACAAGATAGAAAGCCCAGAGATAAACCCATGCACCTATGGTCAACTAATCTATGAAAAAGGAGGCAAAGATATACAATGGAGAAAAGATAGTCTCTTCAATAAGTGGTGCTGGGAAAACTGGACAGCTACATGTAAAAGAATGAAATTAGAATACTCCCTAACACCATACACAAAAATAAACTCAAAATGGATTAGAGACCTAAATGTAAGACTGGACACTATAAAACTCTTAGAGGAAAACATAGGAAGAACACTCTTTGACATAAATCACAGCAAGATCTTTTTTGATCCACCTCCTAGAGTAATGGAAATAAAAACAAAAATAAACAAATGGGACCTAATGAAACTTCAAAGCTTTTGCACAGCAAAGGAAACCATAAACAAGACGAAAAGACAACCCTCAGAATGGGAGAAAATATTTGCAAACGAATCAACAGACAAAGGATTAATCTCCAAAATATATAAACAGCTCATTCAGCTCAATATTAAAGAAACAAACGCCCCAATCCAAAAATGGGCAGAAGACCTAAATAGACATTTCTCCAAAGAAGACATACAGACGGCCACGAAGCACATGAAAAGATGCTCAACATCACTAATTATTAGAGAAATGCAAATCAAAACTCCAATGAGGTATCACCTCACACCAGTTAGAATGGGCATCATCAGAAAATCTACAAACGACAAATGCTGGAGTGGGTGTGTAGAAAAGGGAACCCTCTTGCACTGTTGGTGGGAATGTAAATTGATACAGCCACTATGGAGAACAATATGGAGGTTCCTTAAAAAACTAAAAATAGAATTACCATATGACCCAGCAATCCCACTACTGGGCATATACCCAGAGAAAACCGTAATTCAAAAAGACACATGCACCCGAATGTTCATTGCAGCACTATTTACAATAGCCAGGTCATGGAAGCAACCTAAATGCCTGTCAACAGATGAATGGATAAAGAAGATGTGGTACATATATACAATGGAATATTACTCAGCCATAAAAAGGAACGAAATTGAGTCATTTGTTGAGACGTGGATGGACCTAGAGACTGTCATACAGAGTGAAGTAAGTCAGAAAGAGAAAAACAAATATCGTATATTAACGCATGTATGTGGAACCTAGAAAAAGGGTACAGATGAGACGGTTTGCAGGGCAGAAGTTGAAACACAGATGTAGAGCACAGACATATGGACACCAAGGGGGGAAAACTGTGGTAGGGTGGGGATGGTGGTGTGCTGAATTGGGCGATTGGGGTTGACATGTATACACTGATGTGTATAAAATTGATGACTAATAAGAACCTGCAGTATAAACAAACAAACAAAACAACTAATACTAAACTTTCATTGGGTTATTTGTATGGAAATATGTTAATATAAATATTTCAGACATTACATGAAATTTCTAAAAATCTTATATGTTCTGGTATAATGTTATAAGTCATAATCCTAGTTATTACTTTAAAATGTATATCTCAGAAATAACTAAAAAAAAAAAAAGAAAAAGAAAATGGAGAAGAAAAAGAGATAATGAAAAAAATAATAATAAAATAAAATAGTTATTAAAATAAAAAATAAAAATAATATTATTAAAATAAAAAAAATAAGAAAGTGATTTAAAAAAAAAGAAGAGAGCAGCCAATCCAATCCAGTAAACAAATCCACCAATGATAACAAGTGCTAGAAACTATACTAAG
The DNA here is from genome assembly GCF_028564815.1 of Eubalaena glacialis. NCBI lineage: Eukaryota > Metazoa > Chordata > Mammalia > Artiodactyla > Balaenidae > Eubalaena > Eubalaena glacialis. Next base: position 46,239,825 of record NC_083725.1, on the reverse strand, counting down.
AAAAACATAAATATCAGAAACTAGTCTGTCTCAGACAGCAAACCCCAATTCTCCAGTTGCTCCCAAAATCCACTGCCTCAATTTGGGGATGATTTGTTGTCTCTTCAGGTGTTCCAGAGATGCAGGCTACATCAAGTTGATTGTGGAGATTTAACCCACCACTCCTGAGGCTGCCTGGAGAAATTTCCCTTTCTCTTCTTTTTTCGGACAGTTCCTGGGGTTCAGCTTTGGATCTGGCCCCACCTCTGCATATGGGTCACCTTCTACCATCTGTTCTTCACCCAGATAAGATGGGGTTCAAGGAGTGGCTGATTAGGGGGCTCTGGCTCACTCAGGTCAGGGGGAGGGAGGAGTACGGAATGTGGGGCGAGTCTGTGGTGGCAGAGGCCTGCATGACGTTGCAACAGCCTGAGGTGCACCATGAGTCCTCCTGGGGAACTTGTCTCTGGATCACGGGACCCAGGCAGTGGCAGGCTGCACAGGCTCCCAGGAGGAGAGGTGTGGATAGTGACCTGTGCTTGCACACAGGCTTCTTGGTGGCTGCAGCAGCAGCCTTAGCGTTTCATGCCCGTCTCTGGTGTCCGTGCTGATAACTGCGGCTCATGCCTGTCTCTGAAGCTCGTTTACCTGGTGTTCTGAATATCCTCTCCTTATGCACCCTGAAACAAAGGTCTCTTGAGTCTTTGGCAGTTCCAGACTTTTTCCTGGATTCCCTCTCGGTTAACTTTGGCACACTAGCCCCCTTCAGACTGTGTTCATGCAGCCAACCGCAGTACTCTCCCTGGGATCTGAACTCCAAATCCAAGCCTCAGCTCCCAGCCCCCATCTGCCCTGGAGGGTGAGCAGACAAGCCTCTCAGGCTGGTGAGTGCTGGTCGGCACTGATCCTCTGTGCGGGAACCTCTCCACTATGCCTTCTGCACCCCTGTTTCTGTGCTCTCCTCCATAGCTCCAAAGCTTCCCCCCCCCCACCCCCCGTTTCCACTGGTGAAAGGGCTTCTTAGTGGGTGGAAACTTTTCCTCCTTCACAGCTCCCTCCCTGAGGTGCAGGTCCCACCCCTATTCTTTTGCCTCTGTTTTTTCTTTTTTCTTTTGCCCTACCCAGGTACGTGGGGAGTTACTTGCCTTTTGGGAAGTCTGAGGTCTTCTGCCAGCATGCAGTAAGTGTTCTGTAGGAGTTGTTCCACATGTAGATGTGTTTTTGATGTATTTGTGGGGAGGAAGGTGATCTCCACGTCTTACTCCTCCGCCATCTTGAAGGTCCTCCAAATTATATGTTCTTTATGAAATTAACCAACCTTCCAAAACAATACTCCATCTTCTGGATTTTAAATGTCTTTTCCATTCTGGTAAATGCTGACACATGATCTCATGTTTTAATAAATTTATTTATGTGTGTGTGCATATGTAATAGATTATAAGTTTCTTGAAAAGGAGACTTTCATTTTATTCCTCTTTTTGTTTCATAGTATAGTATTCCCCAACTAATAATAATATTGGCTCAATAAATATTTTGAATAAAAAAGTGCAATGGTATTTTACAGAACCTTTAAAGAAGACTGCTGTAAATGCATACGTGCACATACTTATCTGGGAGCTAGTCATCTCTAAGATACTTGAATATATTGAATTACAGAAATACAGTTTGTGTGTGGCCTTATTTTGTCCCATGCACACATCTATGTATGATTTGATATTTATTTGGCATTATATTATGGATACACAAGAAAAATTATATGCCAAACCTCTAGTTTTTTTTATTTAAAGAATTTTTGTTACCAAAATTATAACCTGGTGGTATTTGATGGTGCTGAATGATAAAAAAGTTCAACTGTAGGTCATTTACTAAAAAACTAAGTAAAATTAAGCTAATTAGATACTATTACTGATCTCTTCAGACTAGTTTGTTCTTACCACAGCATCTTCTTTAGTCCAAAAGGTTATTAAATTTAGATTGATAACAGAGACAAAAATAAATAAAAAATGACACTGAAATTACATTATAAATGGTAAAGTTCTCTTTGAATTTAGAACACTGTTGTTATTTTCAGCCATTCTAGAAGACATGTTGTTAGGACAGCAGACCAAATAAAATTTTCTATTATCATGTCCTATACTCTGACAATTTTTGCTTGACTTTTTCACATGTATTTACTGACCCATTAATTTTCATATTGTCTTGATTATCTGGACCCCTTATATTTCTAAAATAGTAACAAGTAATATATTGGCATTGTTAGTAGTACTTAACACTAAATAGATATTTAGAAGAGCACCTGCATAATTTCTCTTTGTCTCATTATTTTTTATTCTCCTCACAATGATGCATTTTTAATTTGTTTTTATAATCTATCATATATCTCTCTTTGGTATTGATATGAGAAAAGGACATTAAATATATTCCCTTAATCATTAAGATAAAATGGAATTTTAAGAGGTAGAATTATATGAAGCTGTAACCTATAAACATGACATGGGACTTTTCATTTCCCAGTTCTTAATGTAAATTGAATTTAAAATTATAATAGCTTATAAAATTTATAGTTTCCTGTCCTGTATAATTGACTATGTAAAAACTCAGAGAATAGAGCTATTCAATATACTGTCATAATATTAAAACAAGACTCAGATACACTAAATACAAGTCTGAACACTTGTGTTAACACTGCTTTGTTGGATTAGCTGGAATAAGAAATATTCTCTTTGTCTCTTATTTAGTATTCTATAAATCAGACAGTCTAGTATCCTGTTGCTATACTATACAATCAATCAGAAACAGAAATGAAAACTTGGTAAAATAGCAGTTATGCAGAGCATTATAGCACAGATAAAAGATGAAAGGAAAAGACTTGAATCAAATTAGCTGAATAGGAGGATGTAGAACTTACCACCCCCCCATGAACACATTAAAAATACATCCGCCTGTGGAACAATGCTCACTGAAAATTAACTGGATACTAGCAGACAGACTCCTGTACAACCAAGCTGTAAGAGAGATCCACACAGAATTGGGTAAGAAGGGAAGAGACTCAGATCTGTGCCCCAGGAAGGGCATCAAAGGAAACGGGAGACTGTATGGGTGGAAACCCTTCCTGGGGAGTGAGTGGTTCAGGCTACATCTTGGGAACCCAGCCCTGGGATCCAACAAGGAGAAGATGAGCTCCCTTGACTGGTTGGAGGGCTGATGGGACTAATAGGAGAGCTGTGGAAAATCTAGATTCCTCTTATGAGGAGTGCAGAATGCTTGCTTACACCCAAAGCAGGACAGAGAAAGTGGCTTGAAACAACATGGGTTTACTGCAACCACCCTAGTGTGTGACCCAGCCTGAACCCAGTGAATGCTCCTGCACTGCTTGCCTCATGTCACAGATCCATAATGAAGCAAGTGCTGCCACAACCTAGGAAAAATCTCACCCATTAGGTGCTGAGACAGCTCAAAACCTAAGCAGCATCTGAGGAGGTAGAAGGCAACCATTACTGGTGATTGGTTGTACAGGCAGCACATCAGAAGCAGTCTGGATCGCTGATGGCAGCTAGATCACCACAGTCCACCCTCAGACCCTTGCAAAATACCCACAACAGCCACTCTTGCTCCAGTACTGCTCCCCTCTGGGGCGAGAGTGCCAATACTGGGAAGGGGAAGAGCACACACTTAAGAGAACTGAGCCAGCTCTGATCCAACCCTCAGAGCTTCTGCTTCAGAAACTTGGAACTGAACATGCCGCAAATAGGGCAGTGACAGCCACTGAGCAAAAGGGAACCCCACCTCACACCTGGCTCTGTCCTAGCCCCTCCATCTCCAGCTCCACACCCAACAAAGATGATAGCTGCCAGCACACACTAAGGAAATATGTAACTAGTGTTCACATCAAATATAGCTCTCCCAGCAGCTACTGAGCTCATGCAGACTGTATAGGGATGCTCTCACATAAGGACACCCCTTCAAGAATGCACTGGTAACCATTTCACCTAATTTCATATAGACAGAGAATGATAAAGAAAATGAGAAGACAGAAAAATTGTCTCAATTGAAAGAGCAAGAGAAAACTACTGAAAAAGCAGCTATTTAACAGTAATGAATAATTACCAGTTAAGAATTCAAAGCATTAATAATAAGAATAATAACTGAATTAGGGAAAATAATAGATGAATACAGTGAGAATTTTAACCAGAAACTAGAAAATATAAAAAAGAACCAGTCAGAACTGAAGAATACAATAACTGAAATGAAAAACACACTAGAAGGAATGAACAGCAGATTAGGTGATACAAAAGAACACATCAGTGATCTGGAAGATAGAGTAATGGAAATTAACTAATCAGCACGCAAAAATAAAGAAATAAATTTAAAAATGAAAACAGTTTTAAAGAGATTGTTGGGATAACATCAAACATGCCAACATTAGCATTATAGGGATCCCAAAAGAAGATGGAGAGAAGGATATCCAAAATGTATTTGATAAAATTATGGTTGTAAACTTCCCAAACCTGAAGAAGGAAACATATCAAGGTATAGTAAACACAAATGGGACCAAACAAGAGGAACCCAAACAGACCCACACAAAGACATATCATAATTAAAATGGCAAAAGTTAAATATAAAGAGAGAATTTTAAAGGCAGCAAGAGAAAAAAAAAATATGAGTCATATGCAAAGAATCCCATAAGACTGTCAGCTGATTTTTCTACAGAAACTTTGCAGGCCAGAAGTCAATGGCACAATATTTAAAAAGCTAAAAAGGAAAAACCTGAAAACTATGATACTCTACTTTGCAAGATTATCATTTAGAATTGAAGAAGAGAGAAAGAACTTCTCAGACAAAAACTAAAAGCATTCATCAGTACTAAACCTACTCTAAAAGAAATGTTAAATGGTCTTCAATAAGTGGCTAAGAAAAGGCTATGGCAAGAAAGTATTTATAGGAAAGGAAAAATCAACTCGTAAACAAATATATATAAAGACAGCTATATATAAAGGCTGTGCATCACCCACTTAAACTATGTATAAAGGCTGTGCATCACCCACCCACTTTGTACTAGGCTGTGCTAGTACAAAGATTAAGAGACAAAAATTTGTAAAATTAGATACAACTACAATAATAAGTAAAGGGATAAACCTGAAGATGTAAAATATGACATCAAAAACACAAAATGTCAGGGAAGGGAGTTAAAAAGTAGATATTTTAGAATGTGTTTGAACTTAAAGGACTACCTGTTTAAAACAAATAGATATAGTTATAAGTCAACATATATAAACCCCGTGATAGCCACAATCAAAAATCTACCATAGATACACAGAACAGGAAAGAGAAGAACACTAGCATATCACTAAAGAAAAGCATCAACCCACAAGAGAAGAAACTAAAAGAAGAAAAAAAGAATAGGGAAGAACTACAAAAAATAAGTAATAAAATGGCAATAGGTACATACATTAATAATCACTTTAAATGTCAATGGACTAAATTCTCTGATCAAAAGATATAGGGTGGTGCATTGGTTTAAAAAACAAGACCATCTATGTGCTGCTTACAAGAGACCCAATTCAGAACTAAGACACATGCAGACTGAAAGTGAGAGATGCAAAAAGTTATTTCATGCAAATGTAAATGACAAGAAACCAGGTGTAGTAATACTCATATCAGACAAAATGAAGTCTATAGCAAAACACAAAGAAGGGAATTATAATTTTGTTATATTTTAAAATTTTTTCTCGGAGTATAGTTGCTTTACAATGTTGTGTTAGTTTCTACCATACAGCAAAGTGAATCAGCTATACATATACATATATTCCCTCTTTTTTGGATTTCCTTCCCATTTAGGTCAGCACAGAGCATTGAGTAGATTTCCCTGTGCTATACAGTATGTTCTCATTATTTATCTATTTTATACATAGTATCAATAGTGTATATATGTCAATCTCAATCATCTCCCAATATATCCCACATCCCCTTTCCCCCTTGGTATTCATACATTTGTTCTCTACATCTGTGTCTCTATTTCTGCTTTGTAAATAAGATCGTCTATACCAATTTTTTCAGATTCAACATATATGTGTTAATATATGATACTTGTTTTTCTCTTTCTGACTTACTTCACTCTGTATGACAGTCTCTAAGTCCATCCACGTCTCTACAAATGACCCAATTTTGTTCCTTTTTATGGCTGAGTAATATTTCACTGTATATATGTAGCACATCTTCTTTATCCATTCTTCTGTTGATGGGCATTTAGGTTGTTTCCATGTCCTGCCTATTGTAAATAGTGCTTCAATGAACATTGGGGTGCATGTGTCTTTTTGAATTATGGTTGTCTCAGGGTATATGCCCAGTAGTGGGATTGCTGGGACACATGGTAGTTCTATTTTTAGTTTTTTTAAGGAACCTCCATCCTGTTCTCCATAGTGGCTGTATCATTTTACATTCCCACCAACAGTGTAAGAGGGTTCCCTTTTCTCCATACCCTCTCCAGCATTTATTGTTTGTAGATTTTGTGATGATGGCCATTCTGACTGGTGTGAAGTAATATCTCATTGTGGTTTTGATTTGCATTTCTCTAATAATTAGTTATGTTGAGCATTTTTTCATGTGTTTGTCGGCCATCTGTATATCTTCTTTATATTATGATAAAGGGATCAATACAAGAAGAGAATATTACACTCCTTAACATAAATGAACCCAATACAGGAACAAGTAAATCTATAAAGCAGATATTAACAAACATAAAGGGAGAAATTGACAATAATATGGTCATAATAGGGGACATTACCACCCGTTTTTATCGATGGGCAGATCATCTAGACAGAAAATCTATAAGGCAACTGTGGTCTTAAATGGCACAACAGACAAGTTGGACTAATTAGATACCTACAGGACATTCCATCAAAAAACAGCAGAATATGCATTCTTTTCAATTGAAAATGGATGTTCTCCAGTACAGATCACATGCTAGGCCACAACACAAGTCTCAACAAGTTTAAGAGGATAGAAATTACATCAAACATTTTTTCCAACTACAACCGTATACAACTAGAAATCAATTACAGGAAGAAAATCTGGGAAAAGCACAAACATGTGGAGACCAAATAACATGCTACTAAAAAACTAGTGTGTCAATGAAGAAATCAAAGGGGAAATCTAGAAACAACTTGACAAAACACAACTTTCCAAAATCCATGGGACACAGCAAAAGCAGTTCTAAGAGGAAAGTTTATAGTGAGAAAGGCCTACCTCAAGAAAAAGAAAAATCTCAAATTGAAAACCTAACTTATCATTTAAAGGAATTTGAAAAAGAAGAACAAACAAAGCTCAAAGTCAGCAGACGGAAGGAAATAAAGATCAGAGAGAAAATAAATGAAATGGAGGCCAAAATAAACAATATAAAGGTCAAGGAAACCATGTATTGTTCCTTTGAAAAGATAAAGAAAATTGATAAACCTTTAGTCATGCTCATCAAGAAGAAAAGAGAGAGGACCCAAATCAACAAAAGAAGAAATGAAAGAGGAGAAATAACAACCAGTACCACAGAGATACAAAAAAATCAGAAGAGAATACTATGAACAGTTGCATGCCAAAAACTGGACAACCTAGATGAAATGGACAAATTTCTGGAAACATACAACCTGCCAAGACTGAATCAGGAAGAAACAGACAATCTGAACAGACCAAACACTAGTAGTGAAATTGTATTTGTAATTAAAAACCTCCATGCAAACAAAAGTCCAGGACTGGACAGCTTCACAGGGGAATTCCACCAAACATATAAAAAAGAGCTAATAACTATCCTTCTCAAATTATTCCAAAAAATTGAAAAGAATGAAACCATCCCAAATTAGTTCTACTCGGCTCTCGGCCACCATTACCCTGATACCAAAACCAAAGACACTACCAAAAAAAAAAGAAAAGAAAAGAAAATTACAGGCTAATATCTTTGATGGAAATACATGCAAAAAATCCTCAACAAAATATTAACAAATCAAATTCAACAATATATTAAAAAAATAATACACCATGATCAGTGGGTTTTATTTGAGGTATGAAAGGATGGTTCAATATTCACAAATCTATCAATATGATAAGGCACATTAACAAAAGGAAGGATAAAAATCACATGATCAACTCAATAGATACAGAAAAAGCTTTTGACAAAATTCAACATTCACTCATGATAGAAACTCTCAGCAAAGTGGGTATAGGGGTGACATATCTCAAAATAATAAAGGCTATTATGACAAACCCACAGCTAACATCATACTCAGCAGTGACAAGCTGAAAGCTTTTCCTTTAAAATCTTAAACAAGCAAGGATGCCCATTCTTGTCATTTCTATTTAAAATAGTATTGGAAATACTAGCACAGCAATCAGACAAGAAAAGGAAATAAAAGGCATGCAAGTCAGAAGGGAAATATGAAAACTCTCACTATTTGCAGGTGACATGATACTATACATAAAAAACCTAAAGTCTCCACTTAAAATCTATTAGAACTAATAAATGAATTCAGTAAAGTTGGAGGATACAAGATTAACATACAGAAATCTTTTGCTTTTCTATTCAATAATAATGAACTATCAGAAAGAGATATTAAAGTAACTCTCCCATTTATAACCACATCAAAAAGAATAAACTACCTAATAATAAACTTAACCAAGGAGAAGAAAGATCTAAACTCTGAAAATTGTAAAACATTGATTTTGAACATTTGAACATTTGACCTGGTTTTAACATTTTGAACTGGTTTTAACATCTCCCTTATTAATACATTATTTAAATAAAATTTTTGATACACGTTCATTTTATGTCTTCAGTTTTGTATATCCTATTTAGTTACCATAATGGACTTATCTGATGGGGTTAAGTAATATTTGTTGCTTAAAAAGAGCACCTCATAGGCCACTTAAGTTCAGAGACATCATTTCTTTCTTGGCTTCCAAAAGTAAATCCAAGAAGCAATGGAATTTTCCTCTACCTATCTCCTTGTTTCCCTCTACCATCCTTACTCCTATTGATTTTCTCTTTTGTTGTTTGCTGCTAGTTCACGCACGCCAGTAACTTATTTCCCAAAGTTGGTGTGATTCAGAATTTGGTTTTTAGTCTGATAATTTGGAGATTTTTGTTACATGAATGATGAAGATCTATACCCTACTAAGTGAGAGGTGATAGAACATCTACTTTTTAGTCTTTCTGTTTGTTTCTTTGTATATTTGTGAACAGAAATCAATTAAGAAAACATTTTGTGCTCAATTAGAATAGTTCTTTGGTATCTGGAATCTTGAGCTTTTGCAATTTTGTTTCTACTTTTGAAATCAACTGAAGTTGTAGAAATGAAGCTACAAGCATTTTAAGTTTCTGTTTGTCTCTGCTTACAACTCAGAAAATCTTTATCCTCAATGTAAAGTCTTTTCTATCTATGGAGAGTATTCAAAAATTAAATTTTATATGTCTTAAGTTAAAAGATTTCTATATGTTTATAGAAAAAATCAGTGGGTATATAAATTTAACATTCCTCAAAGTAACAGAAAATAAGAAAGTTAAACCTTTAATATTTAAATTTGCTAGACTTGAAAGAAAAATATATTTTTATTAAGACCACTAGCTCAGAAATATTTTTAAATCAAGTTTACATAATTAAGGACAACTTTCCTGTCAAATAGTATAATAGTGTAAAATTGGAATTTAGCTTTCTCTTTGTTAAAATGATGTATTGGTTACAGAGCTTTTAATTCAGGGGAAGTAAAAGGTAATACTTTATGTAACCCTTATGTATAATCTGTCCAGTTAGCAAAGATTCTATATCTCACCAGAAGGATAATTTTATCTGCTTGTGTTGACCTTACCATTTCCTTAATTTTTTTGTAAAACAAAAAGCACAGAACAAAGTGTCCTTGCTATCAAAAACTAAGTTTTCTAACATTTATGTTGTCTTCCTCTTTTTATTTTAAATGATTCTGACTCACTTTTATTACAATGAAGTGCTTTCATTTGCACTCATGGTTCTTCATCAAGGGATCATATATTCTCTGACAACTCTCTTAATTCTGTTTTTCTGGAAATAACAGAGGAGAGTAATAGTTATTCCTTTAGGACATTTCTGGTCTTCCACTTTTGATTAATTTTCTGCTGACTGGCTTATTTTACTTTCTGTAAGGCAGATTTATTTTCTAGATTATTTACAAGTAAAGATACAAAAAAATGTATGTCTGCTAAAAAAGATAAGTCTAAAGATTATAGTACATTGTCCTAAATGACATCAACCAGCTTTGGATCTAAAAATCTAATTTTATTCTAACATTTTTTATTAGATTACCAATGCAGCTCAAATGAACTTTGAACTGGTTTCAATAGTCTACTTTTTCCCTCATTAACTAATAAAAATAATAAAGTATTTGACATACATTCACTATGTAATTGTCCCTGTCATTTTTTTAACCTTTTAATATTTTATCATTAGAAAAA